>NW_027494856.1:0-247384 GCF_021521415.1 Bidens hawaiensis | reverse complement strand
CGTACCGAACCAGTACCGACCGAACAGAAAATATCAGTACAATATATGGTATACAGTTTCACTCATTTTTAGTATCGGTGTCTTTCACCCTGGTACCGGTACTGGTACTGTACCGATCTCATCTCTAGTATTTGCTTCCAATAGACGGATTTTATGAATCAGTACTGACCGAATCGAAAACAGTTTACGTCTTACTTGTTCAACAAGTTAATAATATTAGCTACGAATGAGCATTTTTTTTACCGAATACTGTTACCGTACTGAGTCGGTACTGACTGAACATAATCATTTGTTTTTCATGTTTTCGGTATTTGTGCCATTTGGCTTCGGTATTATGGTACCGGTATCGAACAGAAAAAATCAGTAGAGTATTCGGTATACAGTTTCACTCATTTTTGGTATCGGTATAGGTACTGTATCGATCTCATGTCTAATAATCGCTTTAAATTTACGGATTTTGTGAGTTTCCGGTTTTAGAGTTCATATGATTATGAATCTCATATAATTATTATTACAGTATTTTAATTATTTATAAACATATAATTATGAATCTGATATGATATTTTGATGTGTAATCGAACATGTTAATTTTATATTAATTTGATATACGGAGTAATTTGCTTTTACACGCGGATTTGGTCAATATCAGAGCCCGAGGAACCAAGGATTTATATTTAGTAGAATAGGCTTTGCGATTCAAAAGGGGATAGCGGCGCAACTTGTTGCTCGCTTACCCATTATCCAGATGTAGCTCGGTTTGTGTTATATATAAAATCGAATTACATAAAAAATAAATAAATTACAAATAATATGATTGATATGAATCTGATATAATATATATATTAGATGCATAATTTTATATCGATTTAATTTCAGGTTGTAGAAGATATGGCAAATGCTGTTATAGTCAATGACGCCATTAATGGACTGAAGAAGCTTCTAAGGTTATGGTTGTTATTATTATTATTTTCCGAGATAACGGGATCGGAATCATTCTTTTTAGTAATTTCACGCGCTTTGAATTTATTGCTATAATTTAATATTATAGATACTCGAAATCGGATTGATAAAACACTCTAAATGAGTTGAGCTGAGCCTTTTCGAGCTCAAGCCGAGCTGAAACCTCAAATAAAGTTTGTTTAGTTACGAAACGTGAGCTTGAGTCTTGTGTATTTTTTTAAAATTTACTTGTCTTGGGTACGTATGTATTGATTTTAAAAATATATAAAAAGTAAGAAAAAACATAAAATAAATGAGTTGTGCTTGAGCTTGAAGAACAACACACAAGCCGAGCTCGAGCTCGAGCTCTCGTAAGTCAAGATGAGATGAGCTCGAGCCAAGCCGCGTTCGGACTCGGCTCGACTCGACTTGTTTACACCTCTACCCCAAACATTTGAAAAACCAAACCAAAACAAAAACCGAAGTTTTATATTGTAGTAAAAACTAAACTTATGGCTCGGTTTAGGTTTTGTCGGTAGCAAAAACTGAAAAAAACCCAAACCGGACATATAGATTTTTAATATTTTTTATAAGTTTTTAATATATATTGTTTTGCTGAAATATCTTAGGTCAAAATGCATAACAATAAGTTAATTATTAGCTAACAAAAGAATTTCATGTCCAAATTCATTATTTTTAACGAACATTTCTTTTTCTACCAAAAATTTTTAAGCCGAAATGACAAAACTGAAAAATAAATGACGAAACGTTAAGGCCTAAATTGAACAGTTTTCAAAAACTCATAAACAACGTTTCAATTTTTTGTTCGGTTTGGCCCAAAACTGATCAAAATCGACCCATGCACACCGCCAAACTTAATCACCATAGACACTGAGATTTGACATTTTTGCAGCGAGAAAGATGGCCTTCTAGCCGTCGCGGCCACAAAGATCAAAGAGCTCACCGCGGAGTTGCAGGCGCTAACACCACACCACCAAGGGCGCTAGAGGGGCGCTAGAGGGAGGCTAGAGGGAGGCGTGAGCATGGTAGCGGGAGAAGAGAGAGAGGAGGGCCCAAAAAAAGAGCCGTTGGCTCATTAATAATTTAAAAAAATATATATATTTTCTATATAAACTATATTCCATTTCACCCATTTTTATACCAAAACTTCAAACCTTCACCCAAAATCAATTCATCTTCTCAACTTTTTTTAAAAAAAATGGCTGGAAATTGGTTCCCAAACCTTGATTCAGATTATCTTGACGACAATTCATTTTATTTTTAGATATTAATGTGTTTTTTTATTAATGAGTGTTTTTTTTAATAATTTATGTGTTTTTTTAATACTATGTTGTTTGAATATATTTATAAAAAAAATAAAAAAAAATTTCGCTGGAGCCCCTGCTGGAGCCCTCCACACCAGGGGCCAGGGGCTCCAACACCCCCCTTATCCAGTTTCCCTCTCTGCCACACGTCATAATATTATTGGTTCTTGGCTCCGCTGGAGCCCCCACTGAAGCCCCCACACCCCTCAGTCTTAGGAACACATGGTTTGTGGTTCCATTTTGGCATTTTGTTACCACCCTTAACCTATCAAATTCATGGGAAAATTAAAAAATGACCCAAAGAGAGACAATGCAAAACTAACAATTTTTTTTTCAAGATTTCATAAAAGTTCTTTCGAATCCGTTGGGTCAGACTACTTTTGAACGAAAACTGTCACCTTGGACGACTTATACGAAGACCGTCATTTTTAAAATTCGTGTTTTTGAAACCACTCATTTTTTGATAAAACGGCTGGTTTCAAAAACACGAATTTCAAAAACGACAGGTTTCGTAAAAGTTGGTAAAAACGACGGGTTTTGAAAAGGTTGGTAAAAAACGACGGATTTCAAAAACTCGAATTTCAAAAACGACGGGTTTCGTAAAATTCGTCTAAGTCGACGGATTTGGAAGGACTTTTATTGAATCTTGAAGAAAAAGAGGGTTATTTTGGGATTATCTTTTGGATCACTTTATGAATTTTCCCTATCCTTTATTAATTTTTTTATATTTTTTAGTTTTTTTTATAGATTGAAAGATACATGACTAGAAGAGTATAATTTTACAAAGGCACATAATTAAGCATAATCATCAAACTGTAAATACAATCATGTTTAAGAAGTTATTATAGATATAATGCTTGTTATACAAAATCAACTTTAAATAGATAACTGTCACAATTGCAATCGTAAACATTTATAACTATCACTTTAACTATGATCCATATTCCATAAGATGATTATGTAATGAGTGTACAAGTGTGTATATAATTTTGACAGTTCTCTAATTATGTACTGTATGTGTTCGTGTGTATTTATTAAAACTTAGACACGTTTCATGGTTTTAGAGTGTATAGTCAATACCATGATTTTTCTAAAAGAATGTTATTTTCTAGGATCTTGAAATCGACTTTTATTTAAAAAAAACATAAAAAGTTGATATGCTATATTATATTTTGAAAATAATGCATTAAACTAATTATTAGTAGCAATTTAAAGATATATTTATTTTATAGTATAACTAGTTTTTATCCCCCGTATTACGGGGGCTGTTTTACATTAGTCGTTTTTAATATTTATATACTTTTTTGAGTTTAATTTTATTTATTGTTAGGAAATTTATAATATAATTAGAGTTTGATGATAAAAGAGTATCACAAATAACTAAGATGTTATAACCCGGTTTAAAAGTTATATGAGTTTAGTGAGACCCAAGACCGCTTATTTTTTTTACTATAAAGTTGTTTCTTAATTATAGATAATATCTTTTTTTTATTAAAACATATAATAATTTTTAGTATATCCTATTTTATAGGATTTTCACATCAATAATTTGGTGAGAATAATTTTTAATTTAATGGGATTTTATAACCTGTTTAAGTAATATCTGGGTTTGGTAAGACCCATACCCGTGAATTCGGGTCAAATACATGAGAAACCTCCATTTAAAAATCAAGCAAAACTGGTGACTCCAAAAAAAGGGGGAGCGACCACATCGCGACACGTAGGATTTTTATGTTTTCGTTTATATATATTATAGATTTTATAGTGTTATGTTCTTTACTTAATCAATTTTAAATATAAAATTAAAAAAAAATCGAGAAAACAAACCTATATACAAGTGTTATTGTTATTGTAATTCTTAACTAATTAATTTTGTACTTTACATGTTCACTGTAATAAATTCTTCGTATATCTTATTGTATTACTTGTATAATTTTAAATTGTGTACACTTTATATGGATAAAATTGATATAATGCTGAAGAAACACTAATCGACCCTGGGCATATTACGGATAATCTGGGGGTTAAGTAATGTTTCCCACGAGGATGAGGTCCAGCAAAGAAGGTTGTTATTCAGGTGACCTGCAAAACAGACACCGTAAGCTCGTCACTGAGAAGGGGGGGGGGGTTCCTCCTTGTGACCACCCTCCGGCGTGAGAATCAGACTAGATTGCTCTGAATATAAGTGTATATTAAGAGATTGCTAGAGAAGATAAGATAATGATATATCAGATGATGTCCTTACCATTCCAAGGTGTTGGAGTATTTATAGCCGAAGGTAGGTTTCCTAGAAGGTACAGCCGGCTGAATAGTATTCCTGTTCTACCAACAGTGGGCTACGCACAAGCCATGCTGGTTGGTGGATAGGCTGCGGCCGATAGTGACAAGGTCGGCTGTATACTGTTCCTTTACTGCCGGCTATGCACTGTTCCACCAACTGTTGGCTGCGCACGTCCCATAGTAAGGGTTGGTGAGTAGGCAGCGGCTAATAGTGACAAACAGTACTAGAGGGTGCTCCTCCTCGTACTGTTGTCGGTGAGCTGTCACCCTGTGATTGGTTCATGGGCTGTTTTGGTCAGATCGTCTGTTTTGCCCATACCTTGGCAGGTATAGTACAAAAGATCTTCCAGAAGCATACGGACTGGCTCATTTGGGCGGGAGTATTCCCGCCTTGCTCATTCCTTCAGGTGACTACTGAAGTAGCAAGAGTTAGTGCCTTGTGCGTGTAGCCTTGCTATTAGTGCGGGTAGCCTTCCCTGATGGCTTGTATCCGCAACTGCGGGAACAAGCGGGGTACTTCACCATTGGGAGGCTTTCCCTGCGGGTACAGCTGGCGTACTGCGCGTAAGGTCTTCTCTGAGCATGGTGGGTCCTGCGGAAGCAGTTGGTCGTTGCGCAGACGTCCCTCTTCAAGGTGAGTCTTGCGGGTCCAACTGGGCTCTGCTGGGACCTACCTCTTCAAGTCCCCCCCAGTCCAATGTTCTTCTCATGAATTATTAATAAGTGAGGTGAACTTTTAGACTAGCAAGGGGTTTTGAAAAGGGTTTTTAGTTTTAAGGTTTTCCGTGGGGATTCTTCCCGCGGTTTTCCTAATGTCACGCAGAAATTCCCGACTTTTCTGCTTGATCTTTGGGTATGAAGCGGGTAGGTCTATAACCTCCTCGCAAGTCAGGAGCGTTAAGTCCCACTTGTGTGGATTCTCCATGGGGTTTTGATAGTTTTCAACATAGTGATCAATTATGTTAAAACCACCAATTCCATCTTGGAGTTTCAAACAATATAATTCTCGACGTTCCCGCCATGCGGGGATGTTATTCCCGTTTCCGCAAGCATGGCCCAGAAAATCCTTCTTGGTTTGAATTCCCTGCGGAGCGCTAAGTATGTGAAGGGTTTTGCCTTGACACTGTACCCGCACTCGTCTTACGGTTACTTTACTTCCAAGGTATTCCTGGCGTCAATTCCCTGCGGGTGCTAAGTATGTGAAGGGTTTTGCCTTAACACTTTACTCGCACCTGTCTTATAGTTACTTGGATGCCAAGGTAAGGGGTATTTTCCCGCTTTTGAATCTTTTTGAAATTTTGAAATTCGAAGAGTTGGTGAAAGGATAAGAACAGTCCAAACTATTGAAACGTCGTCCGACGGTTTCTTCTGACAGTGTCAGGACGTGTAGGAAGTTATGGCGACGTGACAGTATATGGTCATTCCAGGCGCTTTTTCAGGCGCGTGGGCGCGAATTTTCGGGCGCGTGGCCGCGAAATTACTGGCACGCGTCCTTTCAACAACTGTTGCCAGCTTGCTTTTTGCCACGTGTCATAGTTTCATTGCACCTGCGATTTCTCTCTCTTCCGCATTAAATTCATCGCATTAATTGCGATTAGTATATAAAGGGGGAGAGGGTCCTTTGTAATCCACACTTTCACTTTTCTCTTCATCTTCAAAACGATTTCCGGCGAATATTCACCTTTTCAGTCGAGCATTCTCTTGAAATCGTTCTCTTTTTCATACCTGCAAGATGTCTTCGGTTCACGATCTTGAGGCTACAGCCCAGGAGGCTGGGGTGTACGCCGAGAACCCGTCATCCACGTTCGACAAGGATGACAAGAGTACTGCTGGCGAGTGCCAGTGTGCTCTGCCTGTCGATCTATATCAGTACATCGTCAGGAAGTTCATGCTCGAGTCTCTCGAGCCTGAGTTTCCTGAACCTCATCAGACGGTGTATGATGCCCCCAGAGGCAAGATCGGGGTATATGCCGCATTCTTTGTCTATGGGAATCTTAGGTTCCCTTTGACGAAGTTTGTGTACCGTGTTCTGGAGAGGCACGGTGTACACCTGACCGAGGTACACCCGATGGCGATCGCAAAGATTCGCCACTTCGAGTGGGTGTGCCGGATTCTGGGCGTTGAGCCCTTCGTCGACCGCCTGATGACCTTCTACTCTTGGAGGTGCATCCAGGGGTGGTATACTCTGATAACCCGGATCAAGGGTTTGAAGATTTGCGCAACCGAGCGCAGTCTTCGTTCATGGAAGCGGGAGTTCTTTTATATCTCCGCTTGCGCCATCCCCCTTGCCATGAAGTTCAAGAATGGGCAAGCACTCCCCAGCCTTCACGCCTCCAACTACCAGGAGGCGGAATGGTTCTCAAAGATATCCCGAGTCCAATCTCCGGTTTACCGCTTTGCGGAGTCCGGGATGGTGATGCTCGGGATGAGCCGTGTGGAAGGATGCGGAGGCGCAAAAGATCCCGATCGTCCTTGAATACGGTTTGAACTCTGTCCCTTACGGTATGCTCTGTCTTCTTTGTTTATATAGGTTTGTCTTCTAACTGTTTTTCTTTTATTTCAGAAGGGAACGACTTGCAGTCGCTCCTGTATCCGCGGGAGGCTGATAGTCCCGCTCGGATGGGTACTCGTGCTCTAGATGAGAACGAGTTGCCCATCCTTGAACAGACGGCGGATCGGTTCGTGGAGGTCTACCCGCCAGGCCACGAGATCCTGAGCGCCAGGCGGCCAGGTAAGGCGTTATTCAACCCTCGACCCCTCAATGCTGAAACCTCTGCTGGAATTCCTCTAATCTTGTGTTCTGATGAGGAATCCGCAGATGGTCCTCCGTTGGTGCTGAAGAAGAAGGCTGCCGGCGGGAAGGGGAAGGCGAAGGTAGCCTCCACTGCCGATCCGGTGTCTCGGTCTGATTCAGAGACCGAGAGCGAGGAGGTGGCGGGGAACCCTGGTGGTGATAAGACCACTGCTCCGGAGGCTGCGACGACTGTCACCTCCGGAGAGCCCAGGATGACGACGGTGAGCGGCGCAAAGAGGCCGGCTCCATCGGGTTCGTCCCCGCCTGTCCGCACTTTTAGGCTCAAGAAAACCCGTAAGTACAAACTTCCTTTATTTTTAACTTCATAGCTTTCCATCATTAATACTTATCTTCCTTGTGCAGGCGTGGATGCTACCGCATTCCAGGGTGGAGCGGGGAGGAGTACCTCCGGACCCATGACGGTAGGCTTGGTCAGCCTACCTGAGGCGACGACTCAGGCGGCTGCGCCTGTTTCAGTTGGTTCAGTTGCTCACCCAGTTGAGCCAACTGTTCCAACTGTGATGACATCACCGCCGGCTGTCAGTGCCATATTTACCGCATCTTTCACTGAGCCGGCGGTTACTTTTTCTGCGGACTCCGCAGCGGCGACCACGGTTGTGAGTTCACCTACGGTGAGTTCACCTCCGTTGGTTTCTACTACCGCGGCGGCCTTCACCAATGCCTCCTCCGTCATCGGCAACGACGACCGATCCTTCAGGTATGCATGGGGCTTCTCGCCAACCTCTGCCTCCTTCCCATCTACCTGACCTCTTGGACGGAATTGCCTTGGGTTCAGGTGATGGGTTTGGCGGCTATCGGCCTGTTGTTGACCCTACAGGTGCGTAGGGTTCTTTTGGCCTCTTTTTTTTTTTTTTCATCTTTTCCTAACTGCTTTTTATTTTTTGCAGTGTCAGATTCCAATGAAGTGTATGTTCCACGATGGAACATCCGCCGAGGAACAACCCTTCGCACACCTGTGGAGTGCGTGGAGTGGGCTCGTCACGCAGCTCCCAGTGGTGCGTTGGGGGAAGCCATGGCTAGCTACCAGGAGGGTAGGCTAACCGATGAGCTTCGGGTTCTCCTGGCCCGGAGGCAGCCGTGCGTCGAGCTGCTTTGTCGTGAAAACGACAAGTTAAAAGCAGCTCGTATCCAAGAAGTAGCTCAGTCGCGGGCTGTCCGGGAGGAGAATAGGAGGCTCTCCGCCGCTGCTGCGGAGAAGGAGAAGGCGTTCAAGGGCCTTGAAGTTGAAGTTCAGGCCCGTCTCGAGGCCCGTTCCAAGGCTGCCCAAGCTGTTAACGAACAGCTTCGGCTGGCTAAGGAAACTGCTCGGAACGCAACTGAAAGGGCCACCAAGGCTAAAGCTGTTGCTGAGCCTCTACGCCTCGAGAATGAGGAACTCAAAGCCAAACTAGAGGCGCTCCAACAGGCTCATGATGCCTTGGCGATGGAAGACACGAAGAAGCTCCAAGAGATCCTGGACCAGAGGGGGGTGCTTGACCAGACTGAGCGGAAGCTAAAGGGCGTTGAAGAGGCTGCGGCTAAAGAAGTGTTGCTTGCCAACCTCAACAAAAGTGAAGCCGAACGCGCCCGTAACCAAGCTCAAGCTGCCATCCAGGAAGCTCTGGTTACCAAGGAATGGCTTCTTCGAGAAGCGTTGTCTCAGGTATGCGTAATTTCATATCTTTACTCTTTTCTTTGCACATGGAAGAGATTTTGACTTTGTATTTTTTCTTGTAGGTTGTGCATCGAGTCTTCACGGACACATCATACGACGATGCCATGAGCGCAGCCCTCAACGCTTCTCATGAGGATGGGGAAAAGGCCGGCTTCCTGCTTGGTCTAGGGTTCGTTGAGAAAGGCATCCCGCCTTCCAACTTCCCTTTGTACGATGTGGATACTGAAGCTGTTTATGACCAAGCAGTGAACCAGTATGCCGCTTTCCCGCATCCGGTGGTGGAGAAGGTGAACGAAGTTGCTGCTGCTGATGATGGGCTAGCTATCCTTAAAGCTTTCCTTGAACCGCCACGCTCTACTGATGGTGCGGGTCCAAATGGAAGTGGTCATGAAGCTTGATCATGAAGATCCCTTTCCACCATTAGCGTAGATTTTTGTTTTTGTATAGCTTCTTTTGTATGCGGCTATGCACCCAGCAATCTTTGTAATATTTGAATTTTGATGGAATAAAGATTGTGTTAATTCCTTGCCATGTTTATTTTACGCATGTTTTGATTTAACTTAGCAATTTCTTTAGTACTTAGATAAGTTAAATTTTTAACGTGGCAAATTATAAGTTTGTTTCGCTTCCTCTTTCATGATTGTGCGGGTATGACCGTCACTTACACTTAGTAGGATGGCTTAACTTTACTTATATCTGACCTGCGTGGAAGTTTTCCTCATCTTTTCCTTTGAAATTTTCTAAGTGTTTAGAATAAGTTAACCTTTGAACGTGATAGATAATAGGTTGAAGTTTTGCCTCCTTGTTCGTGATTGTGCGGGTAAGACCGTCACTTGCACTTAGTAGGATGGCTAAACTTTGCCTACATCTGACCTGCGTGGAGGTTTTCCTTAAAACTTTTGAAATTTTTACCGTTTTGTGTTTATGCGGGTTTTGCCGCCTTCCACACGTAACGACTTACTTCTTCCCATATTTATGCGGTGAATACCGGCACATCAGTGTGGGAAGTTCATAAGTATAAAGGTAAGGCTATCAACACATTGTGAAAGGATAATCATTTCCATTAGAAGTGGCTCTAGGCCTTTTCTTTACAAGTTTGGAATTGATCTACATATAACATTTGCGTAATTGAGCTCCATTCCATGTTCTTGGGATGGGAGTGCCATCGAGCCTTTCGAGCCGGTATGCGCCCTTTCCCAGAACTTCTTTGATAATGTATGGCCCTTCCCAGACCGGGGCCAGTTTTCTTGGGCGTTGTTGGTTCGAAGCCTCGTTGTTACGCATTATGTAGTCTCCTACATTGAAGTTGCAGAGTTTTACCCGCGTGTTGTAGTACTTTTGCATTTGTCGCTTGTAGTTCTCTTCACGCACTGCGGCTAAGTCTATGCGTTCCTCGGTTAGCATAAGGTCTAACCGTCTTTCCGCATCATTGTCTTCTGGCTGAATCAAGACTCTTGGTGAGGGTAAACCAATTTCGACCGGTACCATGGCTTCAGTGCCATAAGTGAGACTGAATGGGGTTTCTCCCGTACTGGCCTTTTTCAGCGTTCTGTTTGCCTAAAGGATGTGCGGAAGCTCGTCCACCCAGCCGGATCTGTGTTCCAAGAGTCTTTTCTTTATGCCTTCGACGATGCTCTTATTTGCTCTTTCTACCTCACCATTACCCTGCGGGTGCGCCACTGAGGTAAAAGTGTGGGTGATTTGAAGTTCTTCCAGCCACTTTTGTAGCTTCTTGTCGGCAAAGTTGGTGCCGTTATCGCTCACCAAATTCTGTGGAAGTCCAAAACGACAAATAATAAATTCCCAAATAAATTTTTTGATATGTTTCGCGGTTGTTTGGGCTAAGGGTTTTGCTTCTATCCACTTGGTGAAGTAGTCGATGGCTACCACTAGGAACTGAACATTTCCTGCTGCTGTAGGAAATGGGCCTGTCACATCGATGGCCCACTTCTGAAATGGCCATGAAGAGGTGACTGGAACAAGTTCATTCTTCGGGCGGTGCGTGTTGTGACATCTGACCCGATCCGACCCGACCCAGGTACCCGTTTCTCCGATCCGATCTCTTTCTTTTATGATTTAATATTTATTTATACTTATACTTTATTTTTAATAATAACGTTTTCCTTCCCGCCTCTTCCTCTCTTTTCCTTTCCGCCGTCCCGTCCCTCTTCTTCTCTCCGCCTTCTTTTCCCTCTTGTTGCCGTCCCGCCTCTTTCTCTCTCTTGTCGCCGTTCCGCCCTTACGCCTTGAACCCCTTTTTCTCTTAACTCTTTGCTTGTCCTTTGTTTCTTCCCGCCTAAGGTTGTCTGCGCAGCTCCACGCGCCAGACTCCTTGCAAGGAAGCCTGCGCGAAGACCAGTTGTTCCTGCGATACGCGAGGCGAACTGTTCTCGCAGTGCGCTAAGAATTGTATTTCTTCCCGCAGCGCGCTAAGAATTGTAGTTCTTCTCGCAGCGCGCTAAGAACGGTAGTTCTTCCCGCGACGCGCTAAGAATTGTAGTTCTTCTCGCAGCGCGCTAAGAACGGTAGTTCTTCCCGCGACGCGCTAAGAATTGTAGTTCTTCTTGCAGCGCGCTAAGAACGGAAGTTCTTCCCGCGGCGCGCTAAGAATGGTAATTCTTCCCGCGGCGCACTAAGGATAATAGTTCTTCCCGCGGCGCGCTAAGGTTTGTTCTGTCAGCCTTCGCCCTCGCGCGTGCGCTCGAGCTTTCTCGCGCTAAACCCTTTGAGTTTCCTTCTGTTTAATCTAGCCGTTTGCTTTTATGTTGTCTTATCTTCTGTGCTGTTGACCTGACCTATCTTATGTCTGAAAAGTTACTTTCGGCGTAGCATGCGCGCCAACCCCATTGGTTGACAGAAAAAGTGACTGACATTATCTTTGGAGATCTGCTTTTCCATGCTTGACCAGTACCTTTTCTGACACCTCCCATGCCTGTTTACTGTTCCCTGTCAGTCTTCCCTTTTTGCTTTTTCTCTTTTCCTGCAGCCGTCATATCTTTTGTTATCTTTTGGTTTGTCTTGTTCTGTTTGCCTTGGAGATCTTTTCCCCTTTTCTAGGGATTGTGTTCCCTAGGGTTTCCCTATAAATAATAATGTTATTTTCCTAACACTTCACACACAAACACTTATTTTAACCTCCTCCTTGATCTCTCTGCCCCCTCCCTCTCTGCCTCCGTCTTCCTCCCTGTTCTGCCCTGCTTTTCCGGTAATATATATTATATATAATAATTTACTTATTAATTATGCTAACTTATAATCAAGACTTAAAACCAATCATTAAAACAATAATCTTTAATTATAGGTTAACTTGTGCTTGTTTAAAGTTGGTTCTTGCTTTATCTTACACCGCATCGTTTATCAAGTGAGTAATCCCGTACCTAATCCCTTTTTATTTTTAATGTTTTGGGATGTTCATGTGTTCGTACAAACTTAGAGTCTTAAACTTGTTTATGAACTTTAGTCGCGCAGTATCCCATGTGTTGAGGACGTTTACTTGGCTGTTTATTTGTATGTGTGTATCATTAACCGCTTTGTTCGGCCTATTCCGAAGTTTTCATGGATCCATTAGATGAACACGGGAGACCTATCGTTTACGGTTTTCTTTGTTTACACTTGCACAGATGTTTTCTCGTTTTTGTGCTCATTTGGGAGCACGGATTGAACTATGAACTATGAGCTATGATCTATTTAGGCTTGATCACAATCAAATTGCACCCTTGTTAAACACCAGACATACACGTGTTGCGCGCAGATTTATTGTTATCTATGTATTGTATTAAACTTGATTTCTCACCAACACGCAAGTGTTTGACGTTTTATTTTAACACATGTTCAGGTTTGCTGTAGCTACATTTGGAGCTTGTGGACACGTAGGACGTTTTTACTTTTGGACCTAGATTAAAATGTATCAAGACAAGTTATTGTTGTTCGAATATTCTGCCTTATAATATATTGATTATTGTTGTTTTATGTTATCTTCTGTCTACTTTGCGTGTGCGCGAATGAATGTATTTATTAAATATTGACACCCAATAGTGTCACGAGTAATGAAACAATATGTGGCGCCCCGATGTATAATCCGCCTTTGGTCGGGGTGTTACACGTGTTGGGTGCGTAGAGCTGACAAGACCTGCATTTTCTGATGTATGCCAGCGCATCCGTATGCATCCCCGGCCAAAAGTATCCCGCGTTGTTTAGCTTAGCTACAACAGCGCGTGGACCTGCGTGTACTCCACAGATGCCTTCGTGTACTTCCCTTAGGAGGTAGTCAGCATCTTGGTTGTCCACGCATCTTAAGAGTGGGCCAAGAAAGTTACGTCTGTAAAGGATGTCATCGATGAGTTGATAATTCAGTGCTTTACAGCGTAGTTTTCTTGCCTGTGTTTTTGACTCTGGTAGTGTACCTGCCGCAAGGTATTTTATTATTGGTGTCATCCACGTTTCTGTGCCGGTTTGGATGACACAAATTTCCTTGTGCGGGACCGAAGGTGCCTCGAGGAGTTCAATGCGGATGTCCTTTCCCAAGTGGGTGAAGGCTAATGATGCAAGCTTGCTTAACGCATCCGCAGATTTGTTTTCACTACGCTTGACGTGTATGACTTTGCAATCGTTAAAATCGCGCATAAGGGTTTTTGCTTGTGCGAGGTACAGGGCTATTGTGTCGTTCACGGCCGTGTACGTCCCGTTGATTTGGTTGGCTACTAACATGGAATCCACGTGGGCTTCCAAGTGTTTCACTCCCATCTTACGCGCAATTCTCAGCCCGGCCAAGAATGCTTCATACTCGGCTTCGTTATTCGTACTTGGAAAATCCAGTCGAATAGCGTAAGTGTATTCTTGGCCTGCTAGGTTGGTTAGTTTCAGCCCTGCGCCTGAACCCTCGTTACTGGCTGCTCCATCTGTGTAGAGTCGCCAGACATCATTGATGTTCTGTGCTGGAGAGGGTTGAGCCTCTTCCTGGCACTCTTTTTCCCGCGATGCAGGCACTTCCGCAATAAAGTCGGCCAAAACCTGGCCTTTTATGGCTGGTCTTGGCTTATACTTTATCGCGTATTCCCCCAACTCAATTGCCCATTTGGCTAGGCGTCCCGATAACTCGGGTTTGCGTAGAACGTTTGCAAGTTTGAAGTTGGAGAGAATGGTGATTGGGTGACGCTGGAAATATCGTCTTAACCTGCGTGAAGCGTGTATAAGTGCTAAGACTAATTTTTCGAGGGTAGAGTACCGGGTTTCTACGTCTGTTAGTTTACGGCTGACATAATAGATTGGCATCTGGATGCTTTTCCGTTCAACTAGCAGGACCGCCCCGGTTGCTCTATCTGTTGCGGAAAGGTATAGGATTAACTCCTCTCCCGCTTTTGGTGCTGTGAGCGTTGGGAGTTCGATCAAGCGTGACCGAATCTCCTGAAAAGCTGCTTCCGCTTCTGGTGTCCAGCGGAAGTGCGTTTTCTTTAAACAGTTTCTCAACGTTGACACGAAAGGAAACGACTTATCCGCGTGGTTTGCCAAAAAGCGATTAAGTGCCACTAGTCGTCCATTCAGTGTCTGAGCCTGTTTGATGGTAGTAGGTGATTCCATTTTGATAATGGCTTCGACCTTTTCAGGGTTCGCTCTGAAGCCATCTTTAGTGACGATGACCCCCAAGAACTTCCCTTCTTCCATTCCAAAGGCACACTTGCTCGGGTTGAGTTTCATGTTTATCTTCCTAAGCGTGTTGAAAGTTTCTTCGATGTCTTTCAACATCGCTTCTGCGTCAGGGCTTTTGATGACCAAGTCATCCATGTAGACTTCCAAGTTCCTCCCAATTTGGGCATGAAACTGGTTGTCCATCAGGCGTTGGTATGTGGACCCGGCATTCTTAAGTCCAAATGGCATCATTTGGTAACAAAATGTGCCATCGGGCGTCCGAAAAACGGTTTTGTCCTGATCATCAACGGCCATGTGGATTTGATGGTACCCCTTATACGCATTCAGGAAGCATTTAAGGCGAAACGGTGCTAACGAATCCACCTTAAGATCAATTTCGGGTAACGGATAACAATCTTTGGGGCATGCTTTGTTTAAGTCCTTGAAATCTATGCACATGCGCCATTGTTTGTTATTCTTCGGTACCATAACGGGATTTGCAACCCATGTTTGATATCTGCTAACGCGTACGATGCCTGCGTCAAGGAGTTCCTTGACTTGGGTTCTACACGCGTTAGTTTGTTCTGGCCCCATTACTCTGCGCTTTTGTACAACTGGCGTAACAGCCGGATCGCACTTGAGCTTATGCTCTGCCTTACTTCGGGGTACACCAGTCATGTCAGCTGGTGTCCACGCGAAGATGTCAGCGTTTTTCTGTAATAAGCGTTTGAGTAAGGTGCGTGTGGGATCAACAACTGTTGGGCCAATGGAAACGGCCTGGTCCGGATATTTGCCGTTGAAGGCCCATCTTTCCGGTTCGGTGATGGTTGGTTTAGCTATCTTTGGTTTGGGTTTAGATGAGACAGATGCGATGCATACCTGGGGAATGCCGGTGATCATCGCTACACCCTCAGCTGTTGGCCATCCCATCATGCCGTGGACTGAAGATACCACGGCGTTGAATCTTGCCATCCCGTCTCTTCCGAAGAGAATGTCGTATGTGTGGTGTGGCTTCCTCATCACGACAAAATCCACGTCTTCTGTGCGTGAGTGATTCCCGTCCGTAAGAGTGACGGGGAAAGATAGGATACCCAGGGGGGTGTTTGTGCTGCCGTCGAACCCTTCCATCGAGGCGTAGATCGTTTCCAGGCGTTCCTTGTCTTCGTCATCTAGCTTGTCGAAGAACTGCCTGTACATCACCGTTGACGAGGCGCCGTTGTCAGCAAGAGTGCGAGAAGTGATGTAGTGCCCCAGCTGGCTTTTGATGACGATAGGGCCTTCTTTGCTGGGTCCTCCTGGCACTCGCGGGAAGCGCACCTCAGCTTCCTTCCACGCGCATGGTTCTGTCGCTCGCCTTTTTCTTCCTCTGATCTTGCCATGAACCATGTTGATGCTGATGTCAACGGGCTTTCGTCCGTTGCCTCTGTACCGGTTATCATTCCTTCCTCCCTTCTTGATTGATGCCACAAGGTGTGCAAGTCTTCCATCCTTGACGAATGTTTCAACAATATCCTTCAAGGATGTACACTCCTCCGTACTATGACCTTTTGTCCCGTGGAAGTCACAGGATTTGCTTTGATCCGCATTAGGTCGCTGCCGGATCATTGGAGCTTTTGGCCATGGTAGTTTTTCGGTGACAAATATCTCCGTGACGCTTTTGGTGAGTGGCGTCCACCGGTGTTTTCGGCTTGAAGGGTGTGTGTTATCTCTTCCGCCAACAAGAGGGTGAGAGCTGGATGAGGTGTCAAAGTTTACCCTTGACTGCCAAATACCTAGCTTCCTCTTTTTGTTCTGCCGGGCGATCCGAACATTGTTTTCTCTAGTCCTTTGCGTGTAGAGGTGTGTACTCTGGGGAAGATCCCTTCCCAGTTGCTTCTCCGTCTCGGCAAAGCGCTTGGCCGCCGTCATGATGGCATCCCATGTCGATGGCATGCCGTCCTTACCCGTCAATGTGCGGATAAGCTCTGGGTATTCGGCGCCCTGGATGAAAGCGGCGCGAACAAGATCTTCACTTATGTTGCCCAGACTCAGCTTTTTGGAGTTGAAGCGAGTAATGAAGTCTAGTAAAGATTCATCCTACTCTCTAACGCAGTTGAGGATCGTCCACTGTTATTCAGTTTATTTCCTCTGTTGGCTGAAGTGTTGGCTGAACTTGTTCTGAAAGTCCGCCCAATCATAGATGTGGTGGACAGGTAAACGATCGAACCATGCCCTGGCCGCTCCAACCAGAGTCATCTGGAACATATAACACCACGTGGGTTCCGTCCAGTTACTGACGGTTGCCCCCGCAATGAATCTGTTCAAGTGGTCGTCTGGGTCGGATAGACCATCATAAGTGCCGATGTTGGACATTTGTCCCACGGATGGCGCCAATGAAGAAACACTAATCGACCCTGGGCAGATTACGGATAATCTGGGGGTTAAGTAATGTTTCCCACGAGGATGAGGTCCAGCAAAGAAGGTTGTTCTTCAGGTGACCTGCAAAACAGACACCGTAAGCTCGTCACTGAGAAGGGGGGGGTTCCTCCTTGTGACCACCCTCCGGCGTGAGAATCAGACTAGATTGCTCTGAATATAAGTGTATATTAAGAGATTGCTAGAGAATATAAGATAATGATATATCAGATGATGTCCTTACCATTCCAAGGTGTTGGAGTATTTATAGCCGAAGGTAGGTTTCCTAGAAGGTACAGCCGGCTGAATAGTATTCCTGTTCTACCAACAGTGGGCTACGCACAAGCCATGTTGGTTGGTGGATAGGCTGCGGCCGATAGTGACAAGGTCGGCTGTATACTGTTCCTTTACTGCCGGCTATGCACTGTTCCACCAACTGTAGGCTGCGCACGTCCCATAGTAAGGGTTGGTGAGTAGGCAGCGGCTAATAGTGACAAACAGTACTAGAGGGTGCTCCTCATCGTACTGTTGTCGGTGAGCAGTCACCCTGGGATTGGTTCTTGGGTTGTTTTGGTCAGATCGTCTGTTTTGCCCATACCTTGGCAGGTATAGTACAAAAGATCTTCCAGAAGCATACGGACTGGCTCATTTGGGCGGGAGTATTCCCGCCTTGCTCATTCCTTCAGGTGACTACTGAAGTAGCAAGAGTTAGTGCCTTGTGCGTGTAGCCTTGCTATTAGTGCGGGTAGCCTTCCCTGATGGCTTGTATCCGCAACTGCGGGAACAAGCGGGGTACTTCACCATTGGGAGGCTTTCCCTGCTGGTACAGCTGGCGTACTGCGCGTAAGGTCTTCTCTGAGCATGGTGGGTCCTGCGGAAGCAGTTGGTCGTTGCGCAGACGTCCCTCTTCAAGGTGAGTCTTGCGGGTCCAACTGGGCTCTGCTGGGACCTACCTATTCAAATGCAGTTTTTAGTGTTTGCCCATCACACATCCTGGATTTTCAACCCGGTGAAGCCTTTGTGGTTAGAAACATCGCCAACATGGTTCCTCCTTATGATACGGTATTAATTCAAACTCTTACAAGTAAATATGACAATCATGGCTCATTCGTCACGAAATGAGCTTATTTGAGTAAATTTTGTTTACTTTTATATTTTATATATATGTAAACTTAAAATGGATCCAAACGGGTGAGCATCACCATTAACATTACGGGTGTACGTGGTGCGGTTTTGGGTTTAATGTAGATTACTTAAAATAAAAATAAAAAAATAAAAATCTTGAATTTGGTTCGGTTCTTTGGTTTTTATTACATGTAAAACCAAAATCAAACTATAAGTTCAGTTTTTACAACAACATAAAACCAAACCGTGATTTTTGTTTCGGTTCTTTTGATTCAAGATATATTTGTTCGGTTTCTTACACACCTCTAATTATCACTATGTAGGAGATTTATAATAATTGCAAAATATCAACAGTTGACTTTATCTAATGATTTGAAAGTACAAGTGGATGCTTTGAATAATAATATTTAATTTGGTTCAATAGATGTTGGATTCCTTATTGCTTTGTTGACTCATCAAAAGTCAAAAATCACTTTGTGTAGATAAAGCACTCTGGAGCTGGAGCAGCCATTGAATATGCAGTATTGCACCTAAGACTGAGGGGTGTGGGGCTTCAACGGGGGCGCTAGAGCCCCTCCGCTCGCGCCCCCAGGCGCTAACACCACACCACCAGGGCGCTAGCGGGGGCGCTAACGGGGCGCTAACGCGAAAAACAATGCAGGCGTGAGCCGGTTAGCGGGAGAAGAGAGAGGGCTGCACAACTTTTGATGGTTTTTTGACCGTTGGGAGCCGAACAAACCAAAAAAAAAAATATTTTTCCTATATAATTATACCCAATTTCACCCATTTTTATACCAAAACTTCAAACCTTCACCCAAAATCAATTCATCTTCTCAACTTTTTTAAAAAAAAATGGCTGGAAATTGGTTCCCAAACCTTGATTCAGATTATCTTGACGATGATTTATGGTCGTCACCGCACCAACCGATGTTTTATTCGGAGCCGCAAGAATCATCCGGCTTTCAACCATCCAACACACAACCGTCTCCTAACTTTGTTGTTCCGGAGACACAAGAATCACACGGTGAAGCTACGGGACCAAAAAGACGCGTCCACCGGAAAAAACAAGTTGCAACGGACGGGTCGGGACCGGCTTCGACTCCGAGGACAAAACGGAAAGCCACTCCGTGGTCATCGGATGAGAAGGAAGCCTTGTGTCGGGCTTGGATAGTCATTTATGAGGATCGGCGTTGCGGTAATTGTTTTAACGTTTTTAAAAATGATTTTTAATAAAAAAGTTAAATAAAAAAGTTAAATGGAAATCTAATTTATTTAGTCATTTTGCAGCCGACTACCAAAAGAACAAGATTTTTTGGACAAAGGTTAGGGAGACGTTCTACATGCTCGTTGGGAGTACAGAGCGGAACGCCGATATGATTTCGGGTCGGTGGTCCGAAATCAGAAAATTTGTCGGCTTGTTTACTAATCTTTTCAACAGGAACAGCGGTCGTATGAGACCAAGTGGCAGTGATGATTTGGCGGTTTACAATTTCACGGTCGAAGATTGGAAGCAGGAGTGTTTGCGGAGGTATGGGATGGTGAAGACGTGGGACGATTTAAAGTTGTGGGAGAGGTTGAAAAGGTGTTCCAAGTGGGTTGAGCTGGTTGCGCCGGACTTTGATGCGGAAGTAAGGCCGAAACGGACTAAAACTAGTTCGTCTGGAGCGTATAGCACTTCAACCGGGTCGGATTGCCGCGTTGGATTCGACCTAAACATTGCGGAGGAGGAAACGTCTTCACCGCCGAGGAGGTGGCCATTGGGAAGGGACGCCAAGGGGAAAAAACCGGCTGAGGGGGAAGCCGTAAACATCGCCAATCTTGTTGAATCCCTCAATAAATTCAACAAAACCATGGAGGTGGTCTCTTATGACAAAAAGGAAAAAAGTCGAATGAGAGATTTGGACTTTCTTACTAGAGACTTCAGTAACCTAAATCCGGTCGATCAAATGCTAATGGAAAAGCAAAAGGAACGTATCCGAAAGAGGTTGATCGAAGAAGACCAAGCCGAAGAATAAGAAGAATGTTTTTTTTAGTACTTTAATTTTATTTTATTTTTAGATATTAATGTGTTTTTTTATTAATGTGTGTTTTTTTAATAATTTATAAGTTTTTTTAATAATACGTTGTTTGAATATATTTATAAAAAAATAAAAAAAAAATTCGGTTGAGCCCCTGCTGGAGCCCCTCCACACCAGGGCCAGAGACTCCAACGGGGGCTCCAACACCCCCTTATCCAGTTTCTCTCTCTGCCACACGTCATAATATTATTGGTTGGAGCCCCCATTAAAGCCCCCACACCTCTCAGCCTAAAAGTGAATCTTAAAACCTTTTATAGTTTCATTAGTCAACTTATATCTAAAATATTATTAAAGAGGAATAATTTTTATTACTAATTTGTTAAATACATTTCATTTTTCTAACAGCAAAAATAATAAAAATTTAGGACTCTAAATGAGTTGAGTTCTGACTAACCATGAGTTCGGCTCGTTTAATTTAAAAGAGCTCAAATGGAACTAGTTTTATTTAGTTATCTTTTATGTATAGCATTTTAGGACCGTAAATGAGTTGATTTCTGACTAAACATGAGTTCGACTCGTTTAATATAAAAGAGCTCAAATTGAACTAGTTTTATTTAGTTAGCTTTTATGTATAGCATTTTAGGACTGTAAATGTGTTGAGTTCTGACTAAACATTTGTTCGGCTCGTTTAATTTAAAAGAGCTTAAATTGAACTAGTATTATTTAGTTATCTTTTATGTATAGCATTTTAGGACCGTAAATGAGTTGAGTTCTGACTAAAAACGAGTTCGGCTCGTTTAATTTAAAAGAGCTCATATGGAACTAGTGTTATTTAGTTATCTTTAATGTATATCAATTTAGGACCGTAAATGAGTTGAGTTCTGACTAAACATGAGTTCGGCTCGTTTAATTTAAAAGAGCTTAATTGAACCAGTATTATTTAGTTATCTTTCATGTATATCATTTTAGGACCGTAAATGAGATAAGTTCTGACTAAACACGAGCTCGGCTCGTTTAATTTAAAAGAGCTTATATGGAACTAGCTTATTTAGTAATCTTTTATGTATGTCATTTAATATTTGCTAGTTGTTTTATACTTTTATATAGTTACATATATAAATGTTAATATTGTGTTTTTAGGTGGAGAATATTGTAGTTATTGGACACAGTTGTTGTGGTGGAATTAAAGGACTCATGAACATCCCTGATGATGGAACCACTGCTGGGTAATTAAATTAGTTGATATGCCATTTACTAGTAATAAAATTTAATATTATTTAATTAAAACTAGCTGAAAAAGGGGTGGCGGCGCAGCTTGTTGCCCGCCTACCTGCTATATTGATGTAATATCTATGTTTCATCAGTAGAAATAAATAAAATATAAGATTTATAAACTAAAAAAAAAAAAAAAAAAAAAAAAAAGCTGAAAAACCACTCCTGTTTTAGTTTTCTTTCTTTGCTGTATTTTATTTTTCATAAATTACTTTAGGTTAGTATTAAAAATAATAGCATTAATAATAATTAAGTGAGTTTTATTAGTGTTCTATTGACAAAATGTTTTAGTGATTTTAGTTGGAAAAAATTGGTTAAAACCGGTTATCTTGCATCATAACGCTCTTTTTTTCTCTCTCCCGTTAAATCTTTAAATCACTATCTACGAACCTGTGCTACGAGGCACGTTTATTACAAAACCAATTTTATATACGAACTTCATAAATCTTATAGTAAGGGATAGAAAGAGAGACAATTACGCAATTAGTCTAAATTATGATAATTTAGAAAACATGTATAAATATTTATATATAGTTCTTATAGTTGTTTATTTAAAATCGGTTATATGTTAACAAATATGTTTCGGATTTTAAATGATTAGTGACTTCATCGAGCAATGGGTGAAAATCGGGTTGCCCTCTAAGAGCAAGGTGAAAGCCGATTGCAGCGATTTAGAGAACTCAGATCTGCATACCAAGTGTGAGAAGGTATGTTTATACTAAATTACCTCATTTTTTATAATTTAAAGAGTTTATAAACATCTTTTAGACTATAACCGGAATAATATACGACTATTAAAAGTGATGATAAAATTTTGGGCCAAAACGCTAACTACGACTTGTTAAACAAACCAAAAGTTATTAAATTGTCAAACCGTCAAAACTGAACTGTGAACGGTGCATATCTTTAACTGACTTAAACCTCCTAACCTCAATAAATACTTTCTTTTTTCGAACCGCTCTTAATTAAATGCATCCTGAATTAACCCATTTTTCTAAACGACTTAGATTTTAACCGAATGTAGGGGTGCAAACGAGCCGAGCTGCTCGAGATTGGCTCGCTAAAGATATCGATCGAGCCCGAGCCTAAAAGTAAGCCCGTTTAATAAACGAGCCCGAGCCCGAACTTCACTTATCAAGTTCGAGCCGACTCGTGAGCCTAAATGAGCCTATCATTTATATCATTTTTAAAATATATATTAAAAATTATTAATTAATATATATAATGCTATGAAAAAATAAACAAAAATAACTAAACATTATATACTATTTTATACATATAAAATTGTAAAAGAAAAAAATTATAAAAATAATTATAATTATATAAAATATAATTGAAAATAGTAAACGAGCGAGCCCGAGCCGGAATCAAGCTTGAAAAGTTACTCACGAGACGAGCTCGAGCCTTGAAATAGAGCTCAAAAAGAGCAGAGCTCGAGCTCGAGTACTGTGTAATTTAAACGAGCCGAGCCCGAGCCTAAAAGTAAGCCCGTTTAATAAATGAGCCCGAGCTTCACTTATCGAGCTCGAGCCGGCTCGTGAGCGTAAACGAGCCTGTCAGTTATATAATTTTTAAAATATGTATTAAATAATTATTAATTAATATATATAATGCTATGGAAAAATAAATAAAAATAACTAAACATTATATATTATTTTATACATAAAACTGTAATAGAAAAAATATATAAATATATTATAATTATATAAAAAATAATTTAAAATAGTAAACGAGCCGAGCCCGAGCCGAACTCAAGCTTGAAAATCTACTCACGAGCCGAGCTCGAGCCTTGAAAATAGAGCTCGAACGAGCCTAGCTTGAGCTCGAGCTCTGTGTAATTTAAACGAGCCGAGTCTAACCGAAAGTTATGTGTTTGTGCAACAAAAACAGGAAGCAGTGAATGTATCTTTGGGGAACCTATTAACATATCCATTTGTGAGAGAAGCTTTGGCAAACAAAAAGCTATCAATTAAGGGAGCACATTATGATTTTGTGAATGGGACTTTTGACCTTTGGAATCTTGACTTTGGCATCACACCATCTCTACTTTAATGAGTCATCTTACTCTGCATATATATCTTTACAATATCTATGCTAGTATGCTATAACTATGCTTTATAAGTCTTTTAATTTAGTTTTGGACTTTATCATAGTTGTAAAGTTTTTGGTATGCATTTTATATATGTGTAATATATGTTCCGAGTTTCGGATATCTGTCTTTTTATTTCATTTAGTTTTCGTTTATGTGTAACATCTCGTGTTTAATCAGAAGACTATGACATATGAGCAGTGTTGTAAAAATCGCTAATCGGTAGTCGGGCGGTGGGGTGGAGACTAACGATAAATTGGGATTAATCAGATCGAAAGATGATGTATATTTTTCAATTTTATATATGCACGCATACATTTTTATGTGTAAGTTTCAGTTTTTATACACACAAATATATTTTGGCCCAAAAGTGGCTGAATTCTCGCTGGAAACCGCTGGTTTTTGCTGGAATCTCGTCGGAAACCGCTGATTTTGGTCGGAATCTCGCCGGAAACCGCCGATTATGGCCGGATTTGACCGTTGACCGATTAATTAGCCGAGTAGCCCAAAATTAATCAGTGAAGTGGGGACTAGCGATTAATCGGGGATTAATCGGCGCCTAGTCGGGATTTTTGCATATGAGGGAATGAAAAGAGACGATGATGAACACAAATGTCTAAAACTTGTATCGAACATTAAATGTATTAAACATGGATTTTAGTCGTGTGTAGTGTTACTCTCGCGTTTATTCTTACTTAACTTGTTTTTAACAAAAATAAGCACGCATGATTTAACAAACATGTGTTAACTACAAGTGACATAGGTATTCATGGCCTAGTTTTAGTAACTTTAGGTTAAACCGTTAGCCAAACTTGTTTTAAAACTCTTTAAACCAAAAGCGAGAATGATCGCTGATTTTTGTCAAACTGAAAGCCACACCGACCGATCCAGTTAGAACATATATAAGATTAGCAACCATAGTTTTTTTAGTTAGACCTTGAAACAAACTTGATGTCTGATTTAGGCGGTTTCAATGGGTTTAACCGACACATAAACACCTCTTACATCTAATTAATAATGGGACTCAGACCATCAACTGTTTGAAGAGGAACACATTTTTACACATCTTGATATCGATAGGTTACAAACCATACTTATAGTTTTGGTAAATGTATAAGTTAGAGTAAAAAGTTACATAACAAGACCGTGTGTCCCACTTAAAAGTAAAAGGTATATATGTTCATACGGTTTCTTAACTGTTCACTTAATATTTTGTTCTATATTAGTCGTTTATGATGCATCTAACTAGCAACATGCTAGTATCAAACATCAAAGTACAAACACTACCAATTATAGTTACAAGAAGACATCACACTAGGAGACCATTGTAATGACCCGTACTTTAACCTTTTCTTTTTTTCACACAAAGAAAACCGAGCGTCTTGATCTCTTCCATAATTTCATGGATCAAGGCGCCTTTGTAATTAAATATCTTATTGTTTCGAGCTTTCCAAATACACCAACACGCCACAAGGAGGATATCATGCCATCACTTTCTTTCTCTTTTTGTCACCTCGAATTAAATATCGTATTAATGTTTCCTTTTTTCTGTTCACCATCTGAAAATATTAACTTTAACAGAATTCGATTATTCCATTCAAAAGCGAAATTTAAACTCCTAGTGTTTTGTTTTTCTGAACGACTAAATAAATGTTGTATCATACATGGGTTTGAACCCTTAACATTCAATTTTATTTTATTATTTTACATATTAACCGTCTTACCACCCCATCAAAGTGAAATGTGATCAGTAATATTACATTTATTTAAACAAACTTGAAACAATGCTCCCTTATCTTTTGTATCGGACTCCATAAAGCAAGGTTGCAAAAGTTGCATGGTGGACCCTAGGCGGCTGACTAAGGAGTTGGGTGTACTCGGAGTACTTGGGGAGTACTCGGACATGGTAAATATAAAGAAACTTAGTTTTTGGATATTATATATATATGTCGAATATCATAAATTTACTAATATTTATAACAAAATAGGTAAATATCGATATAAATAAGAGAAATACATTTTTAAATAATAAATTATTTTAAAAATTGTTAGTCATTAAGTAAAAAAATGATATTTATTCTTTAATATTAAAGAAATACGAGTTATATTTTATTCTTTTAATCCAAAATCGGCCTAAGTTTACTGACTAGATGCGATTCTAACTAAGGTTGACCACCTTTAATCAATTCTTAGTAACTAGGCGGAATTAAAGAAACACGCCTCGGCGACATACCTTGTAGCGAGTACTCGGCCTTGGAAACATACCTTTACAACATTGCCATAAAGTATAAAGTACAAACTGGTGTTTCGTGTTGTATCATATATGGGAGAAGCGACGTGCCTTTAATTTCATGTTATAGCGGGTGTTTGAGAAGCGTGTCTCTGTGCTTATTTTTTGTATAATGTATGGGGGTGGTGGTTGTTTTTGTTTGTTGTTGGTGTCTTGTTTGTAACGATAGCTGTTTATTTTAATAAAGTTTTAGCCGGTCGTTTAAAAATAAATAAATAATAAAAACAGCTGAATATCCATGGGTACAAATCGGGGCTCCATATTCGTTTTCGTCAGCTATAAAAGCCCTAACCATCAATTTCAGTTCCTTCCTACACAGATCTTCTTGTTCTTCAACCATTTTTCTCGATCTTAACGAAAATCAATTACTCAGGTAATTATTATTATTATTATTATTTTATTATCCGATTTGTTCATCAGATTCTGATCTACGAGTTATGGTTATGCATCTAATTATCTGCTCAAATTCGTACGGAATTGATGATTAATCGTGAAATTTATACAATTAGGGTTCCGATCTCGTTTAATTTGAGTTAGCTACGTTAGAATAATGATTTAGATTCAATCTGCTTGTTGAATTGTTTTATAATTGGAAAATTAGGTTTGATTTTAACTCCATGCATGTAATTGTGTATTTGATTGTGGATCGATTATTATTTAGCTCAAGCTCAAGGTTCGTCTATTATTTATTAATTAGTTTATTTATATATCATTATAATGAATGATTTACATATAGGAGTATATATTTTGTAACTTTTATATATTTTTATAATATGCCTAGGGGTGGAACCGAGCCAGCCGAGCCGCTCGATCTCTGCTTGTTTAGATTTTCATTTTTAAAGCTCGAGCTCGTGCTCGTTTATTATTTATTAATTATGTTATTTAAATATCTTTACAATGATTTACATATATATATAATTGTTATAATATATATTTTAGTCTATTATATTAATATAAAACTTGTACATATAAAATACTTGTGTAGGCTTGCGAGCTAGCTCCAGCTCGTGCTCGTTTATTAAATGATCTTATGTTAATGAGTTAGATACGTTAGAAGAATGTTGTAGATTCAATCTGCTTGTTGAATTGAATTAAAATTGGAAAATTAGGTTTAATTTTAACGCCATGGATGTATTTGAGTATTTGATTGTGGATCTATTATTATATGCCTAAGGGTGGAGCCGAGCCATTATTAATTAAGAGAGCTCGAACTCGACTCATGAGTAGTTTGTCAAGCTCAAGCTCAAGCTCGGCTTCGGTAAGCTCGTTTATTAATTATTTAATTTATATATCTTTATGATTATTATTTACATATAATTATATATGTTTATAATTATTTTATTTATCTATATATGTGGAAATTTGGGTTTTAATAAACCAAACTACTAACCACTGGTCAATAATAATCCCAATTAACAATCTGACCGGTGGCAGACCCAACTTTCAGTTTTGTTATCAATAACAATGGCAGTCTGACAATCTATTTACTCCGTTAGTTACTGAGATTGTTATTGATAACAAAACTGAAAGTTGGGATTGTCATTGGTCAGATTGTTAGTTGGGATTATCATTGACCGGTGGTTAATAGTTTGGATTATTAAAATCCAAGTTTCCATATATATATATATATATAAAACATATAATAATTATAAAGATATATATATATATATATATATATATATTGTGTGTGTGTATGTGTTTATAATTTTTATATATATAATATGATATATATAAACTAGTTATATTATATTTTATTAATATAAAACTTGTATATATAAAGAAGCTCGTGTAGGCTCACGAGATGGCTCAAACTCAATATGTGAAGTTCGGGCTTGAGCTTGTTTATTAAATGATCTCGTTTGATTTCAGTTAGATAATTTAGAGGAGTGCTTTAGAATCAAGCTGCTTGTTAAATTAGGTTTAATTTTAACTCCATGCATGTATTTGTGTATTTGATTGTGGGCCGATTTTTATAACCTTATTTGCCAATTGTTGTTATTCATATAATTAAAAAGTCAATATTTTTTTGTTTGTTATAAAGATATTTGTTGAATTAGGGTTCTGATCTCGTGTAATTTGAGTATATACGTTAGAAGAATGCTTAAGATTCAAGGTGCCTGTTGAATTGTTTTAAAATTGGGAAATTAGTTTATATTTGAACTTCATGCATGTATATGTGTATTTTCTATTGGATCGATTGTTATGTACATATGCGCCTAAATTTGCCAACTGTGATTATTTGGATCATGAGAAAGTCGAGTAATTTTATTCATAAAAATATCGTCTGTTATATTGATGATCATCATGCATTTATACACAGAAAAACTGGCTGTAGTTTAAGACTGGTGACTAAACTTCGGTTCGGTTTTTATCCATAACCAAAACCGATTACCGAAATCAGTCTGCTTCAGTTAATAGACAGATTATTATCATAATGAAATGGAGGTATAAAAGCTAGAATATTTGCCATATGTTTTTAGCCAGATCATGAAAAACACGCTAGTTTAATTTATGAAATAAGTCGTCTGTTTTGATCTTATTAATGGTGATCAGTATACATGCATACACAATGCTACATTCAAATTAAATAAAAACTAGTTGTAGTTGTTTATGCATGCATCTAGGGGTGTTTAAATTCCGTTAAACCGGCGGAACTGCCCAAATTGAACAAGTGGGTCGGTTTGAATAGGATGTGGTTCTCGGTTCTGTTTTGATGGTTTGGAATCTGGAACTAGCCGTTAACTGTTAACATTTATTATTATTATTATTATTATTATTATTATTATTATTTCCCCGTTATGAATATGTACTCATTTTTCCGAAATCGTAATTAGCAATTCGGTTCAAAATGTTTGCCAAAACTGTCCGAGCCGGACAGCTGTGAACACTTCTAGGCGTATCGATACATCTTTAAATTAATGATTCTTTGTTTTGTTGCCAATCATCTTTATTACCCTTTTACACAACTAAGTGTCTAGTTAAGGAAAATATCTTAATTTTAGGCTGTTATAGTATCTAACACTCATTAATCTTATATGATTGCGATCATACAAAATATCACATTTTGAATGTGGAATTTTTTTTTGTAGTTTCAGCCAATGCATATATCTTTGTTTGGCAGCCAAATACACTTTTTTTATAAAGTCTTACACAGTCTAAACAACAAAATTATCAAATTTTAGGTTGTTACAATATTAAGTTAGTGTTTGAGTTAAAAAGGGCTTCTTGTTAGTGTTATATCGTATACTAACCGAGCCTTGAAAAAGTGTGTTTTTCATAAGTATATCATTGGATTCAACGTGTAGATACGATGATTGTATAAATCTGGTTCCTTTTCTAACTAATGTTATTGTTTGGAAAATATTATTTTAGGGTTTGTTGGAAAATGGCTGAACAAATTAAGCAGCAAGCAGCTTTCGTCAAGATCAACCAGCTTCGTCCCGGTGCTTTTGGTCTTAACCTAACTGTAAAAGTGGTTAGCTCAAAAGCAATAACGACACGAGGTCGCAACGGAACTCAAGGTCGTAACATGCGTCTTGCTGAATGTTTGGTTGGTGATGAAACTGGAATTGTTGTTTTCACTGCTAGAAATGATCAAGGTATGATTTACTTACTCACTTTCCATAAAACATGGTTATCAATTATTACATTTACTTGAAAAGATTTCTAAAACCAATGTTTTAAATCCGATTTTTAACTCGTATTGGATTGGACCAAAAAATGGTACAACCGGTTGAACCTTCAACCTTGTAATTTCAAATAAACGCAACTTCAATTCAAAAAGAACCCAAAAGTATATGATTCCATAACAAAATATAATCCAAAAGTTAATCTATAATTAAAATATAATACAAAAGCACTCGATTTTCAAAAAAATAATCGAAAAGGTTACTCGTTTCAATGTTAATCGTTAGGTTAAAATTAAACTTTTGAAAATATGGGTCGCAAAATATCAAAAATATCTTGGGCTTAAAACCGGTATTTTAGAAAAAAAAAACGCTGGCTTGATGTTCTAGCAAACCGCCCAAAAATACCGGTCTCGATTCAAACGGCTGGTACTAACTGGCTTTTAAAACACTGTAAAACTACCTCCATATTTAGGAATGCAATGAAACTCACAAAAATATGTGTATTCTCAGTTGACGCGATGAAGGAGGGTAGCACTGTAATTTTGCGAAATGCGAAAATCGACATGTACAGAGGGTCAATGAGACTTGCAGTTGACAAATGGGGCCGTGTTGAAGTTACCGAACCTGCTGATTTTTCTGTTAAGGAAGAAAATAACTTGTCGCTTATCGAGTTTGAGCTTATCACCGTTGAAGAGTGAGAAATTACCGTTTTGCCCTTGCGTTCGCCCTCGAGTCTAAACAATATGTGTTCCTGTGTTATAGGGCGGTTTATTTACAGCTTTTAAGTTAAGAGTCTGGTAGTAGTACTGAAAAGTGTTTGTTTTGGATTAATATTGAAATGAGAAATAGCCTTTGAGACCATATAAGTTGAAAGTTGTTTATTTATTTTACCCTTTGTTTTGATTTGTTTTTAAGCATGATTTTACATGATTAAAATCTAATTAGAAAGTGTGAGGCGCTCCGAGTAGGGGTGCAAACGAGCCGAGCCAACTCGTTTAACTTACATAGAGCTTGAACGAGCTCTATTTCCAAAGCTCGAGCTCGGCTCGTGAGTAGAATTTTCAAACTCGAGCTCGGCTCGTGAGTAGATTTTTCAAACTCGAGCTCGGCTCAGGCTCAGCTCGTTTACCATTTATAAGTTTGTTTTTGAATGTTATAATTATTTTTATATATTTTTTCTATTATAATTTTTTGTATAAAATATATATATTATTTAGTTAATTTTATTTATTTTTTATAACATGATATTATACATATATATATATATTAATTAATAATTATTAAATATATATTTTAAAAAATTATATAAATGGCAGGCTTGTTAAGGCTTGCGAGCCGGCTCGAGCTCGATAAGTGAAGCTTGGGCTCGGGCTCGTTTATTAAACGAGCTTACTTTTAGGCTCGGGCTCGGGCTCGATTAAGTTCGGCTCGTTCGAGCTGTTTAACGAGCCGATCTCGAGTAGCTCGTGAGCACGTTTGTACCCGTAGCTCCTTTGTGTTTAGGTCTGGAAAGCAAAGGCGAGAGCTTCATGTACACGAGGTGTTGCTCTATGTACAAACCAATAAGCTTTATGAACAACCAAAAGTTGCATCTTTTTTGTCTCTTTTACGTATAAGCCTTTTAATCAAGTTAAACATATCATAATCTATTCATCTTTTGGTCATTTATGCATACGAGCTTCCTCTAGACCTTATATTTGACCAAATCTGACCTTCGTCTAAAGGCTTTTGAGATGATTTTACGACGTTTTGAGACTTTTTAAAACTAAGGGTCTCGTGAGTTTTTCGGTAACAAATTTTGATGGTTAGCCAACAAAACTGCATATGATCAATATTAATTTGAGTCATATAATTCATTTAATTTGCTTTATTGAATGTGATAACTTGTTTTAATTTAAGTTGCATGACAATCTGGCAAAAATTGCATAATTGTAAAGTGATTTTGGCATTATTCGATTTTAAGGCTGTTGTGGAGGCTCTAAAGAGGCTTTAAGATGAAAAAAAGTTGTCACGTTTGGTCAAATAGACTTGGTAGAAAGGGCTCCACAGAGAAGGCTATGCGGCCATACACATGAAAGGGGCTTGCGACCAGTACCCGTCCACGCCCAAAGGGCCAAAGCCCCTTCCAACACCCTATGTTGTGTTGTTGGGGCGCTAAGTATGATGTGACATGTGGGGTGTTGTGGGTTTGATTCGCACAATACATAAACTAAGGTTGTTTTAATTAGTTAGTTGAATCGATATAGTGGTTTGTTTGATAATTGGTTATCCGGTTTTCAAGATATTCCAATTGGTGAATTGAATTGTTAGAGCGTTCGGTTTGATGACAATCGGTATGGTTTTCAAATCATTAAATATAAGGCTATGCGCACTGGGCGAGAAATTGGGGCGAAAAGGGGCGATTTTTGTGGAGCACACCGCCCCCCTGGCCGAATTTGGGGCGGGGGCGGGATGTTTTTGTCGCCGGAAGAGGGAGGGGGATATATTATTATTTTATGCATATGTGTGTGTGTTATGTGTTATATATATACATATATATGTATATATTATTATATTACTATTTGTAGCCCTACACCATTACACTCCCAAAAACAAATTCCTATCCTTTGCTGATTGGACGTCACATGGCGCAAAACGCCCCATTTTGTAGCCTCTCCACTACGCATAGCCTAATAAATAACATTATGGAATTCTGTTTACACACTTAAAAATAGTTATATTAAAAATTAACGTTGCAAGCTTCATATAGATAATGTGATATCTATTTTGATTGATGACTTGTCGACTTCTAACATGACAAAAAAATGAAAATGTTGATTTGTATTCAAAAAAATATATTTTATTTTTGTTAATCTTGAATAGTATTTAGTTGACATAAAATCAAAGAACGGCTATTATTTGACAATTTTTTTTATTTAATCGTTATTTATCACGTTTGTAAAGTAAATACAAAAAAACCCATTATAGTTTGCAAAGATGTTTAATCATGGACAAGATTTATTTGTCATGAGAAGGAAATATAGATATATGAATACTACATTATAAATTGCCTCACGACAGCATCGTACGGGTTTCCTACCTATATATACTAATACATGTAGGTCTATAGTAAACTGGAAATTACAATGATCAAACACAAAATGTAGATGTCAACCATAATGAATCAAGAATCGTCAGCATCGTCATTTCAGTACGAGGTAATGACCACATACATATGGACCGAGGATGGCGATGCTAGACAACGATTGATATACATTTCTATTGTAAGAACATTATCAATCATTGTATAGATTGATCTTTCATATACTTTTAATTCCATGTTTATAATGTTGTCAACTCGCATGTGTGCTAGATACTAAGTTAACCCTAAGCTCTTTGCATAACTTTTGTAATGAATCGTTTTTAAGTGACTCGGTCAAAATAGTTGCATCCATCATTTGAAGACGGTCAATTTTTAAGACTGGATTGACACGAGGAACCGTGAAAACAGGTTTATCAAATAGTATGATTTTGAAAATATCATTTTCAACAAAAGCAAAAGACAACTATATAAAAAAACCCATTACATACTAGTAATATGAACCAACGCACGCCAAATCACTTTAGGGGTTTTTATGGTGAGAGGCCAGTCAATATCGTACAATTACTGTACATAAAACGTGTGAAACCATAATCCGAAAACCACACTAATTGAAAACACCGAGACCAAAAACATGAATGATGAGTACCGATGTCATACTAGTACCATTGTAAATATCATGCCCGATATTTTCAATCAGTATAGGTACTAGTTTTTGATGTTTTCAGTTTCGGGTATTTCAATCGGTACAATATCCGGTATATGATTTCACTCATTTTCAATACCAGTATATTTCAATACAATATCGGTCTAATCCCTAAATAAAATACTGAATACCATACCGATCGATACTGACACCACTAAAAATACCGAAACCTACTTAAAAAACAAATACCAGTACTCGTGAACGCTCACTCCTATAGTGTCAAGTTATCAAAACTTCAGGGTTACTTCTGTTCATATATTGAAACGTCCAAATATCCCTAAACGACATCGTTTAAGCCACTCTACCCGCCCAAATTGAATAATAATAATAATAATAATAATAATAACAATAATAATAATAAACAAGTCAACAGTAAATAATAAGCTGACCTTTTCACCTTCATCTTTAAACGCTCCACAATACGCTCCCATAACCAAAAATCCTAAATTCATTCAAACTCTGTTCAACTAATCTCCGTAAATCCATCACAATTTTTCAATTCAACACCTGATTACCGTTCAATCATCATCCTGTTCAATACCCAGTTCTCAGTTTTCCGCAATTTGTTCCCAGTTTTGCGAATTTTGAAAACTGAATTTGAACTCATAAACCCTAGTTTTTTTCAAATTCTGTTTGTGAATCATTACACTACTTCAATTGAACACTTAGTTCTTGTTCGATCATCATCTTGTTCAATACCCTGTTCTTAGTTTTCCGGAATTTGTTCCCAGTTTTGCGAATTTTGGAAACTGAATTTGAACACAAAAACCCTAATTCACCGTAAACTGATCATAATTGTTCAATTAAACAGCTGGGTCTTGTCTGATCAATATCTTGTTCAATACCCTGTTTCTAGTTTTACGGAATTTGTTCCCAGTTTTGCGATTTTTGGAAACTGAATTCGTTCACATAAACCCTAATATCTTCAAATTCTGTTCGTGAATCATTACGAAACTTCAATTGAACACGTAATTCTTGTTCTGTTATCATCTTGTTCAATACCCTGTTCTTAGTTTTCCGGAATTTGTTCCCAATTTTGCGAATTTCGAAAACTGAAATTAAACCCATAAACCCTAATTTTTTTCAAAATCTGTTCATAATCATTACAAGACTTCAATTGAACACCCAGTTTCAATTTGATCATCATCTTGTTTAATACCCTGTTTCCAATTTTATGAAATTTGTTCCCAGTTTTGCGAATTTTGTAAACTGAATTACACCCAAAAACTCTATTTTTTTTTCATAATTTGTTCAAGAATCACCGAAAATTGATCACAACAGTTCAATTAAACATCTGGGTCTTGTCTGATTAGCATCTTGTTCAATACCCTGTTCCCAATTTAACGAATTTTGAAAACTGAATTTGAACTCAAAAACCCTAAATTTCATCACAATATTTCAATTAAACAACTGGGTTTTGTTCAATCAATATCATTTTCAGTTTCCCGTTCTCAATTTTACAAATTTCAAAATTTGAAAAAAATTAATGAAATGTCGAAATTGACACCGGGATCACTGTTGAAGCTGTTAGACGGAATGAATTCAGGTGTGAAACCCACAAGTGAACACCGGAATACACTTTTACAAGTTACCGATATAATGCCAGTCGATCTTGACGAGAAAGACCTCTGGCCGAAACAGGGGTTTTGCGTTAAAGTTTCGGACTCGTCTCATTCGGTTTACGTGAGTTTACCTTCTGATCTTATTCTCAGTAATCAAATCCAGCTTGGGCAGTTTGTGTTTGTGGAAAAATTAGAGTTCGGTTCACTTGTTCCGGTGGCTAAAGGCGTGAAACCGGTCCCGGGCCGCCAAGTGTTCGTTGGAATGCCTGAACCATTACTCGGGTTTAATGGAAAGGGGGAGATTGTAAATAAAAAGGTAGTCGAGAATCTTGATCGTATATCAAGTTTAAATCCGAAATTTTGTACTCCTAAAAGAGGTTCGTGGGTTACATCTCGAAAGGATGAACATAGTGTTTGTGCATCATCTTTGAATTTAAATCTAAACGGGAAGTTGTCGGGTTCTAGGAGAAGTTCTTGGGTTATAGGACCGAAAAGCGGACATGGGATTTGTGAAAAATCAACTCATTTTAATAAGAATTTGAATTTAAACACGAAGGTATCGGGTTCAAGAAGAAGTTCTTGGGTTGTAGGGCCGAAAAGAGAACATGGGATTTGTGAATCGTCAACGCCTTTTGATCAATTTACGGCTGCGAAAAAATGTTGTTCGGTTATTACTGAAAGTCCTGTGATTGTTAATAAAAGCTGTGTTTCATCTTCTATGGTAAAGATGTTAAGAAGTCCTTTTAATTCATCTGTAGGTACACACCACTTCTCATTTTATTAAGTTTTGTATTATTCTGGTTGTACATGTGTTATGTGTATATTTTTTTTATTAATGGCAAATTGCAAGATTTAGAAAAAAAAAGTTACTTTTTTTTTTCTTCTCATTTTTAACAATCAACTTTATTATTTATCACTGTCTTTAGCAACCAACCTTATTTTGATTTTATTGGTAAAATTGTTGAAATCTTGACATGCCTAATTCTGGTTGTACATTTGTATGTTTTTTTTATATTAATGTCAAATTTAAAGATTTAGAAAAAAAAATCACTTTTTTTTGTCATTTTTAACAACCAACTTTACTATTTGTCACTGTCTTTAGCAACCAACCTTATTTTGATTTTATTGGTAAATTATTGATGTTTTTGGTAAACAAACGAGGACATGTTCGTGTTCGTTTGTTTGACTTTAAACGAACACGAACACTTAGTCGAACACATATTTTGTGTTCATGTTCGTTTGTTTAAATTCTAAATGAACAGTTCATGAACATAAATGAATACAAGTGAACAAAAAACAAACATAAATGAACGCATATGAACAAATGTGAATGAACACAAACAAGCATAAATGAATATATTTAAATCAACACAAATGAACAAATATTAAACCATTAAGTAGCTGACTTTTCAAAATAATATTTAATTATTTTCTATTAATATGTAAACCAACATAAATACTGGACATAAATGAACATAAATAAACGAACATAAATGAACGAACGAAACATGTGTTCATGTTCGTTCGTTTAATTAATCGAACACAATTTTTTTGTTCATGGGTTCGTTTACAGGCCTATGTTTCACTAGTTGATGCTATGACACTCGCTGCATCGATGTCACATATGCCAATAAAAACTGCTTTAAAATAATTAATCAATGACAAATAAGGCGCTATGTCACATTTACATGTACACGAATTCTTGTTCAAGATGTCATATCAACAGTTGTTGAAAATGATCAAAAAACGCTTTAGCACGCTTATTAAAGTCACAAGCAAGACATGAAATCTTGATCATGAGAATTTGTTCAGATAATTAAGTTTCTTAAGTGGTCCTTTTGTTTTAATAATTTGCAGGAAAAATTAATGTCACACCACCAAGTTCGCAGAGCACACGAGTACTGTCTTCTCCGCGTTCATCTTCCAAAACCAGTTTATCATTTAATTTGCCACAAAAGTTTAGCTTACTGGAAAAGGTAACTTCAAGTTTTATATATATATATATATATATATATATAAATTTTTTAATTTTTTTTAAACTCTTATGAATGAACAATGATAATGATGCATTTTAGGAAGCCGTACAACAACAAGAAAGAGCGCAGAAAATTGCCCATCAGTCACTTAGGAACGCCTCAGCAACCGAAACTCTTGTTTGGTCTCTCAAGTATGATTATTTGAGCATGTTCTTTGTTATGTACAAGTGGCATTTCGACCCGTTTGCTAAATTATTAAATTTGATTGAAAAACCATTGTGTGTATATTTAATGAATGCAACCTTTTAAATCACTTTATTATAAATTTATAATATTTACCTTTCATATAGCGCGTTAGTTATTTATTAAACGCCTAAAATGAAAGTAAGATTATTATTTAACAAAACAGATTTTGTAATATTTTTGGTGCATTACATATTTATAAAAACTAAAAAAACTGCCGAAAAAAACGTGCTAACGGGTCAGGCGGGTCGCTCTTCTTGCTGCATCTAACATCAAGTTTTTATTTAAATTGCAGGACTTTATCTGCTTTGACCAAGTCAGCTAACTCTGATGACCCGACCGATTGTTTTGAGCAGTTTCTTGACTTCCATAACCAAATCGTTCAAGCGATAACCAACATGGTGTCAATCAAAGCCGCAACCGAAACAGCTAACAAAGATTTAAAAGACACTCAGATCTTGCATGACACCATCCGAAAATACCCATTACACATAAGTCAACAAAAGTCAACAGTCATGGGAAAAAAGTCAACGTCACCGGGTAGTTTGACCGATACGATAAAACTCGGGAAGCAGATTGAGAAAGAGGCTGGAAACTGGTTCATGGAGTTCTTGGAAAAGTCAATGGAAAAGGGTATGAAAAAGTCAAACCTAGGCGGTAAAAAAGTGCCTCGGTTAGTTTTGAAAAAGGTTGTGACTTGGGTGGAAACCGAACAATGTGATTCTAGTAAGAGGCCAGTGCATCCGAAAGCCGTAGATATTGCTAGGAGATTGAGGATCAAATTAAGGAGTGCTTGAATATTTTGTGTACATTGATTGATTGTTTTCTCATAGTATGATGTTTGATACAATAACCGAAAAAAGTGATTTTTTTTTACATGGCAAAAAGTTACTTGCTGGTTTAACCTGCTTATGTTTTCAGTCAACTTGACTAATGACTATATTATAATTTATCTTCTCTATTGAATCTTGGCCAACTGGTTTTTGAGTAGGGGTACAAACGAGTGAAGCTGCTTGCGAGCTTCTCAAGATTGAAAAATAAAAATCTCGAAACGAGCCGAACCTTATTGAGCTTGAGTCAAGGTCGAGTCTCAAATAAAGCTCGTTTACTTGTCAACCCCTAGCTCGAGCCATGTATGGTAAGATCTTGTAGGCTTGTCGTTGAGCCTTAACGAGCATGGTGTATTTTTAAGTTTTAATACTTTTGGACTTATATGTATTAATTTCACACTACATAGCCTAGCTCGAGCTTCTGAAAATGAGCTCGAGACGATATTTAATATATATTTTATCAATTAGAAACAAGAATAATATTGTTCAGATACAGAGTGCCATTAATAACCTTAGAAACTGCTAGAAAAAAATAGCAAATAAATAAAAAATGCGTTTGCCGGGAGTCGAACCCGGGTCTATTGCTTGGAAGGCAATTATCCTAACCGTTGGACTACAAACGCTGCATGTATTTACTAAAACTTTGTCTTATATTTATGCTAATGTTTTTAATTTTATTTTATGATTATTAACCTAATAACCTCTGCCCCGCTTAAATGTTGCTTCCAAAGGCATTTCATTATTCTATACCGATGGTAGAACAACCCAGTCTCGATTTAAAATTCAAATTGATATAAAGCGACTATGTTTGTAATATATTTTTTTATAACATAATATAAAGAGACTTAGTTATCTTTTTTTTATTTGTATTAAATTATTGATTGTAATATATACATTAACTTATCCTGTGGGTTTCTATAACCAGTTATAGATACGTGAAAACTTGTATTGAGTCCGAGTTCATGTGTCTGACTCGTCTTTTGGTCTTGTGCCATGTTCAGATTCTTGTTGGTCAATTAGCAAATACGACTCGTTTACAACCCCTATTCATAAGCTATGGAAAAAACCCCCTTTACTCAAAGTCCAAATCACTTCAAAGTTTAATACTTGATGAACTTTAGTAAACTTTTTAGAAAAAAATAAAAAAGAAAAAAAAAACTAAACTGTACACTGTATGATAATTCATTTTATTAAAACTTGATGAACTTAGTAAACTTTTAGAGAAAAAAAAACAAAAGAAAAAAAAACTAAAATATGCACTTTATGATAATTCATTTTATTCAAATCTGTAAAAAAAAAATAGAGAACACATAATAATATATTTCACTGAAACGTAGTGTCTTGCATCGACATGATATCTTCACTCTCCTATCACATAGTTTCACCCACAAACACAATATATATTATTATTCCACCATCACAAAAGCATCCAATCACCATGAACCACCAATTAGCAAGGCGGAGCGGGGAGGCTACACTTAACGGGTAACCCCACCGCAAGCACCGGGTCAATTCCTAAAGAAGGCAACATACTCGAGTTCCTATACGAACACAAACATTTAATGTCAGCCCCCTCAACCGCTTTGCAACACTCTGGTGTGGGGTCCACTGGGCCTGGATTCGTCACTGACGGCTTGCACACTACCAAACCGTCCTTGGTCATGTTGCATATTTCCAACGCGCCAATCGCAACCGCCAACGCCAACACCAACACCAAAACTACCACAACTTGAGCCTTAGCTACCATTTTAGTAAGTTTTAATATCACTATATGTCTATAATATGTTGTCACAAGTTGTAAAATAAGTTGTATACTTAAAGGGCTTAAAGTAGGGCCCAAATTAATAAGACCCGTGAAGGAGGAATAATTTATGTACTATCTATATATTATTATTATTAACTAACTATTAAGTCACGGGTTGTGTGTGGGCCGTAATATGGGCTGATGTCAAGCCATGTGGTCTTTTGTGTGAAACTAAAAACTATATTGGGGCCCACCCAAGATTGTGATAAGATGAGTCATGAGTCATGTGTTAGGTAAGTACGGGGTGCACCCATAAACCCGGGTCCTGAAAATACCATTAAACGGGTACATGTCGGAAATGGGTTCGGGTTGGGTATGGTGGGTAAGATTCGTTTGCTCACCCCTAACTAGTTACGAACTAAAACATTAGTTATTTATAACTTTTTTTAAGATAGCGCATTGGTAAAAAATTTTAAGGGTATTTTCTGGCTTTTTGGTTTATTTAAAATGTGTTAAAAGCTGTAAAGTCTTTAGAAAATAAAAAAATGTATTGTTAATTGTTGTAAAGACTATTATACAACGACTATGTATCGATTATCTTAATCTTAAATATATATATAAACGAAACCTTTAAAAGTTTTGTGGTTGCTCCCCGTCATCTCAAGCAACCAGATTTGTTTCTTTAATGTATGTTTCTTATGCATTTGATTCGAATTAATGAGTATGAGTCTCACAAAACCAATATTAGCCCTTAGTTATAACATCTCATTATATTGAAAATTAATCTCACCAAATATTTGATATGAAAATCCTATAAAATAAGGATATACTCTAAATTAATATTTGATTTAAAAAATATTATTTATATTTAAAAAACAATTGTATAGTAAAAAAATAAGCTGGTCATAGATCTCACCAAACCCAAATAGCTTTTAAACGGGTTATAACGTCTCATTTATTTTTGAAACTAATTTATCATCAAACTCTAAATATATTATTATTTTTTTACAATAAATCTATATATATATATATATATATATATATATATATATATATATAAATTATAGAAGCGAAAAATGTAAAACAACCCCGGTAATATGGGGGGATAAAAACTAGTCTATCATATTTGTATGTCTTAATATCGTAAAAACATACGACAATAAAAAATTCTTCAGAGTTAATTGTTAAAAAGTTGAATATTTGATGACGTACTAGAGGTTAAATATTATGATTATGGATCTAGATAGGCTATGATGAACAAGTAATTTGAGTGATATTTGAGATGTATGATAGTTTATAGAAAACACATAGTTAAAGGTGAAATGATATATTTGATATTCATATATTATGAGCATTCTTACAGATATTTGAGATATATATATACAAGGCAATATCGCATCTACAGTTGTACTATTATTTCTCATGGCCATGCGCGATAGCACGTTTCTATTGGTTGAGCACGATGGATTTGTCCTATTTCCAGCTGTCGTATGTTGTACGACCGCCTTTGTCTTTTACCGAGCCCTTATGCTCTCTTAATCTCCTTTCGTAACAATGCTCTGAGCAAGGCTCTTTCAATTGCATTTGTGTCGATGCTTCTTTTAAGGTGTTACCCTTACATGTACAAAACTTGTATCCCTTTGATTACGGCTTTACAAGTCAACTAAAACTAGAAGTATAAAATAAAAAAATACACTAATTAGTTAAGAAGCACACATGGATAGTAATTACATTTTCTATATATTAAGGCATGTTTGTGATTCCTTATTTACACCTATTTATACCTTATATAAAGAGTTTTTCATAAATTATAAAATCCTAATTTATTAAAACTTCTTTTCTTTTAAAATGTTTAATAAGTTAAATTATCTAAACACTATTTTAATATTTAAAAATGAATAAATTATAAGAAGGTAAAAATAAGAATACCCAAACACCCCTAAGTACAAACATCAACATCACACAAGACCTAGACTTGACTTTATAGGCTTTTCATTATTTTGATTTTATTACAATAACAAAACTTATCGATTCTTGTGGACTTCATCATCTTAGATTCGATTTTCGGTAGACCTTTTTTATGTTTCCTACTCATACTTCACTACTCTTTGTTCTTGCTACTACTATCCAACCAACAATTTTGGATGTCAACTTTTGCTACTTAGTCACACATTCAACGAAGAAATATTTTTTGACCCCGGTGAAAAGACTGTAAAAAAAATAAAAATAAAAGGATTTTAATATGTTAAACAAATCCTAAACAAAAAAATCCTGCAAATAATAGACTGATAGGTATGCGTTAAAAAAAATAGACTAATAGGTATATATTTAAACTTTTTATCCAACAAAACCAAACAAAAGCATGCACGCGTTTCTTGATTTTGTAAAGGGAAAATTCCTAAAATGACCCAAAAGTAGAGAGAGAAAAAAAAATGATCCTATTTAAGTTAAGATTCTCAAAACAACCCAACAAATATGTACTGAGGCGACGAGTTAGGAAAATAAACGACCATATTTTTTAACCAGACAAAATGTGACACGTGTAAAGGTACTGACACACCAGACGAGATTTTTATAAAGCTCGTCTGGTCCAACCATATTTTTAAGTTAATTAACTTTTTAAAAAACCGTCTCTCCAGACGGTTTTTTTATGTTTCTCATCTGGTGCGTTCAGATTATTATTAATCCTAACTTCATCTTCTTCATCTTCATCTTCTTCTTCATACCTACAAGATCTAATACGCACCTCCACGACCACCACGGTCATCACCGCTGTAACCACCGCCACCACCATTGGGACACTCCCTAGCCATGCGACCATCCTCCCCACACTTGAAAACAACCACCACCGCCTCCACCACCTCCATAACCACCACCACCACCTTAGTTATGTACACGTACGAAGTGAGAGATGATGAAATAAAGATGAGTAGATCAAATTAGAATGCATTAAAGAAGAAACTGATCATTATTATTAGTATTATTATACCTGATTAATTGGAGAAGATGATACACACACAGTAGCCAAATAACAATAATAATAAAGCAACAAGTTTTGATTAAATGGAAATGAAGAAGATCTTGTAGGTACGAAGAAGAAGAAGAAGAAGAAGATGAAGATGAAGAAGATGAAGTTATGATTAATAATAATTTGAACGTACCAGACGAGAAACATAAAAAAACCGTCTGAAGAGACGGTTTTTTAAAAAGTTAATTAACTTAAAAATATGGTTGGATCAGACGCTTAAAAATCTCGTCTGGTGTGTCAGTACCTTTACACGTGTCACATTTTGACTGGTTAAAAAATATGGTCGTTTATTTTTCCAATGCGTCTTCTCAGTACATATTTTAAGGGTTGTTTTGGGAATCTTGATTTAGTTATGATTATTTTTTTCTCTCTCCTCATTTGGATCATTTTGGGAATTTTCCCTTTTGTAAATCAAAAAGTATTTCTTCTTCTTAGTGCAGTGGGCAACATCTAGGGGCGAGAAGAGGCGATTTTGGCTTAAAACACCGTTCCTGGCGATTTTTAGGGGGGGGGGAGGAATGCAAGCTGCCTGGCTGTGTGTGTGCAATTATTATTATTTCTCCGGCTCGGTGAACATATCTTTTTAGCAATACTGACAAAATTTCAAACGGGCCCTGGGATAGCGTCAGTACATAATTATTGATCTGATTCTTTCGTATGTTTATAAAATATTGTATGGAAGTCTCCAAGACCGAATTTCTGATCCGATTCAGTGGTTCGACCCATACACAGTTTTTTCTCCGGCTCGGTGAACATACCCCTTTGGCAATACTGGCAAAATTTCGAACGGGCCCCAAGGTGGCGTCAGGGCATAATTATTGATCCGATTCTTTCGTATGTGTATAAAATATTGTATGGAAGTCCCCAAGACAGAATTTATGATCCGATTCAGTGGTTTAACCCATACTAAGTTTTTTCTACGGCTCGATGAACATACCCCTTTGGCCATACTGGCAAAATTTCGAACAGGCCTCGAGGTGGCGGCTGGGCATAATTATCGATCCGATTCTTTCGTATGTTTATAAAATATTGTATGGAAGTCTCCAAGACTGAATTTCTGATTCGATTCAGTGGTTCGACCCATACTCAGTGTTTTCTCCAGCTCGGTGAACAAACCCATTTGACAATACTGGCAAAATTTCGAACGGGCCCCGGGGTGGCGTCAGGGCATAATTATTGATCCGATTCTTTCGTATGTGTATAAAATATTGTATGGAAGTCCCCAAGACAGAATTTATGATCCGATTCAGTGGTTTAACCCATACTAAGTTTTTTCTTTGACTCGGTGAACATACCCCTTTGGCGAATACTGGCAAAATTTTGAACGGGCCGCGGGGGTGGCGTCAGGGCATAATTATTGATCCGATTCTATTGTATGTTTATAAAATATTGTATGGAAGTCTCCCAGTCCGAATTTCTGATCCGATTTAGTGGTTCGACCCATACTCATTTTATTCTCCGGCTCGGTGAACATACCACTTTAGCAATACTGGCATAATTTCGAACGGGACCCGAGGTGGCGTCAGGGCATAATTATTGATCCGATTCTCTCGTTTGTGTATAAAATGTTGTATGGAAATCCCCAAGACCGAATTTCTGATCCGATTCATTGGTTCGACCCATACTAAGTTTTTTCTCCGGCTCGGTGAACACACCCCTTTGGCAATAGTGGAAAAATTTCGAACGGGCCTCGGGGTGGCGTCAGGGCATAATTATTGATCCGATTCTTTCGTATGTGTATAAATATTGTATGAAAGTCTCAAAGACCGAATTTCTAATCCGATTTAGTGGTTCGACCCATACTCAGTTTTTTCTCCGGCCCGTTGAACATACCCCTTTGGCAATACTGACAAAATTTTGAATGGGCCTCGGGGTGGCGTCAGGGCATAATTATTGATCCGATTCTTTCGTATGTGTATAAAAAATTGTATGGAAGTCTCCAAGACCGAATAGCTCCATACTCGATTAATAGCTCTATACTCAGTTTTTTCGGGCTGACAGTAAACATACCCCTTTGGCCGTAGTAGCAAAATTTCGAACCGGCCACGGGAAAGCTCTAGGGACATCAAATTAATCCGATTCTTTCGTATTGTCATTAAATATTCGATGGTGGTCTCCAGGACCGAAAATATGGTCAGAATCGGTGAATAGCCCCATTCTTTCGTAGGGTAATAAAATATTCGATGGAGATATCTAGGACCAAAAATATGGTCAGATTCAGTGAATAGCTCCATACTCAGTTTTTTCAGGCTGACGGTGAACATACCACTTTGCCCATAGTAGCAAAGTTTCGAACGGTCCACGGGAAAGCTCTATGAACATCAAATTGATCCGATTCTTTTATAGGGTTATAAAATATTCAACGAAGGTCTCAAGGACCAAAAATATGGTCAGATTCGGTGAATAGCCCCATACTCAGTTTTTTCGGGCTGACGATGAACATACCCCTTTGGTCGTAGTAGCAAAATTTCGAACGGGCCATGGGAAATATTTAGGGACATCAAATTAATCTGATTCTTTTGTAGGGTCATAAAGTATTCGATGGAGGTTTCTAAAACCGAAATACGGTCAGATTCGGTGAATAGCCCCATACTTAGTTTTTTCAGGCTGACGGTGAACATATCTCTTGGCCGTAGTAGCAAAATTTCGAACGTGCCACGGGAAAGATTTAGGGACATCAAATTGATCCAATTCTTTCGTAGGGTAATAAAATATTCGATGGAGGTCTCTAGGACCAAAAATATGGTCAGATTCGGTGAATATCTCCATACTCAGTTTTTTCAGGCTGAAGGTGAACATACCACTTTGCCCGTAGTAGCAAAATGGGCCACGGGAAAGCTTTAGGGACATCAAAATGATCATATTCTTTCATAGGGTCATAAAATATTCGACGAAGGTCTACAGGACCAAAAATATAGTCAGATTCGGTGAATAGCCCAATACTCAGTTTTTTCGGGCTGACGGTGAATATACCCCTTTGGCCGTAGTAGCAAAATTTCGAACGGGCCACGGGAAAGCTTTAGGGACATTAAATTGAACCGATTCTTTCGTAAGGTCATAAAATATTCGATGGAGGTCTTCTGGACCGAAAATATGGTCAGATTCGGTGAATACCCCATACTCAGTTTTTCGGGCTGACGGTGAACATACCCCTTTGGCCGTAGTAGCAAAATTTGGAACGGGCCACGGGAAAGCTCTAGGGACATCAAATTGATCCGATTCTTTCGTAGGGTCATTAAATATTCGACGAAGGTCTCCAGGAACAAAAATATAGTCAGATTCGGTGAATAGCCAAATACTCAGTTTTTTCGGGCTAACGGTGAACATATCCCTTTGGCCGTAGTAGCAAAATTTCAAACGGGCCACGGGAAAGCTTTATGGACATTAAATAGAACCGATTCTTTCGTATGGTTATAAAATATTCGATGGAGGTCTTTAGGACCGAAAATATGGTCAAATTCGGTGAATAGCCCAATACTCAGTTTTTACGGGCTGACGGTGAACATACCCCTTTGGCCGTAGTAGCAAAATTTCGAACGGGCCACGGGAAAGCTCTAGGGATATCGAATTGATTCGATTCTTTCGTAGGGTTAAAATATTCGATAGAGGTCTTAAGGACCGAAATATGGTCAGATTCGGTGAATAGCCCCATACTCAGTTTTTTCGGGCTGACGGTGAACATACCCCTTTGGCTGTAGTAGCAAAATTTCGAACGGGCCACGAGAAAGCTCTAAGGACATCAAAATGATCATATTATTTCGTAGGGTCATAAAATATTCGATGAAGGTCTTTATGACCGAAAATATGGTCAAATTCGGTGAATAGCCCCATACTCAGTTTTTTCGGGCTGACGGTGAACATAACCCTTTTGCCGTGGTAGCAAAATTTGGAACGGGTCACGGGAAAGCTCCAGGGACATCAAATTGATCTGATTTTTTCGTAGGGTCATTAAATATTGGATGGTGGTCTCAGGACCGAAAAAATGGTCAGATTCGACTAATAGCTCCATACTCCGTTTTTTCGGGCTAACGGTGAACGTACCCTTTAGCCGTAGTAGCAAAATTTCGAACCGGCCACGGGAAATCTCTAGGGACATCAAATTGATCCGATTCTATCGTAGGGCCATAAAATATTCGATGAAGGTCTCTAGGACCAAAAATATGGCCAGATTCGGTCAATCGCCCCATACTCAGTTTTTTTGGGCTGACGGTGAACATACCCCTTTAGCCATAGTAGCAAATTTTTGAACGGGCCACGAAAAAGCTCTAGGAACATCAAATTGATCCGATTCTTTCGTAGGGTCATAAAATATTCGATGGTGGTCTCAAGGATCGAAAATATGGTCAGATTCGGCGAATAGCCCCATACTTAGTTTTTTCGGGCTGATGATAAACATACCCCTTTGGCCGTAGTAGCAAAATTTCGAACGGGCCACGGAAAATCTATAGGGACATCTAAATGATCCTATTTTTTATAGGGCCATAAAATATTCGATGGAGGTCTCCACGACCAAAAATATGGTCAGATTCGGTGAATAGCTCCATACTCAGTTTTTTCGGGCTGACGGTGAACTTACCCATTTGGCCGTAGTAGCAAAATTTCGAACGGGCCACGGGAAAGCTGTAGGGACATGAAATTGATCCTATTCTTTCGTAGGGTTCTAAAATATTCGATGGAGGTCTCCAGGACCAAAAATATGGTCAGATTCGGTGAATAGCCCCGTAGTAGCAAAATTTCAAACGGGCCAATGGAAAGCTTTAGGGACATCAAATTGATCTGATTCTTTCGAACGGGCCCCGAGGTGGCGTCAGGGCATAATTATTGATCCGATTTTATCGTATGATTATAAAATATTGTACGGAAGTCTCTAAGACCGAATTTTGGATCCGATTCAGTGGTTCGACTCATACTCAGTTTTTTCTCCGGCTCGGTGAACATAACCCTTTGGCAATACTGGCAAAATTTCGAACGGGCCTCAAGGTGGCGTCATGGCATTATTATTGATCCGATTCTTTCGTATGTGTATAAATTCTTGTATGGAAGTCTCCAAGACCGAATTTCTGATCCGATTCAGTGGTTCGACTCATACACTGTTTTTTCTCCGGCTTGGTGAACATACCCATTTGGAAATACTGGCAAAATTTCGAACGGGCCCCGAGGTGGCGTCGGGGCATAATTGTTGATCCGATTCTATCGTATGTTAATAAAATATTGTATGGAAGTCTCCAAGACCAAATTTCTGATCCGATTAAGTGGTTCAGCCCATACTCAGTTTTTCTCCGGCTCGGTGAACATACCCCTTTGGCAATACTAGCAAAATTTTGAATAGGCCGCGGGGTGGCATCAGGGCATAATTATTGATCTGATTCTTTCGTATGTGTAGAAAAGGGACAAACCGACTACCTATTACCTCTCGGTCGCAAGGAAGGTGAACCTACTAAATTTTATTAATAAATCACATGTAAGATTCATATGGTCGCGCTAACCACAAATAGATCAAAAACATCAAGTCTATGACCTAATCGAATAACCCTAACCTGACGATACAAAATCAATCAATCAAGGCAACAAGGGAAATCAATATGCAATAATTATATAACAACAATAATTAACACATCCAAAACCAAATAAACCGTCAACCAAAGTCAACATTCATCTCAACCTAGGTAGCTAGGGGCTTTAGCCAACAATCATAGTCATAATGACAAAGGCAAAAGTGCTTGAGTTCATGACAATAAACTGGATGGAAAACAAATTAAAGATCTCAAACCAAATAATTATAAATCTCTTCCAGTTGTTAACCTTAGGTGGGATCTAAGGCTAGGGTCTGAGTTCCCACGTTTTGGTTCAAATGTCTAACCTTAGGTGGTGTCTAAAGCTGGGCATTAAAAAGGGGAACCCTGGTAACTTAAGAATATTAGAATCCAATCAAAGTGTTCACAGCTTAAAATTCCAAACCGACTATATTGCTTTCTTATATTTTAATACCTTCTTGCTATGGTTAGAAATATTTGATCCAGGATTGTAATCAAGACAACGGAATTCGGTTACTTGATTTACCTTCCTCTTCTTTTGTTTTGGTATCACAGTTGTATCATCACCTGCTCCTTGTATCACAGTTGTATCACCACTTGCTCCTGCTCCTGGTATCACAGTTGTATCATCACCTGCTCCTGTTTTTCCTTTCCTTCTATATTGAACGAACGGTGTCTGCTGTGGCTTCTTCTGCACAACGATCGGTGCCTGCAACATTTTCTTCTGCTCCTATCTTTCTTTCATGAGTAAGCTTTTCAATCTACTTCTCAAACAATCAATTTCTTTATTTTTAAAGCACTTAATCTTAAACTGAAAATTTGAAACATGTTGACCAAGTAAAAGACCAGCAAAATAAAATAATGATTTAAATATCATAGGAAGACAACAATCAACACGTACCATTTTTTCAAATTCTTTTTTCGTTCTTCTCTTCGGGGCCTGGTTAATGAAGTGCTCAATAAACAGAAGAGCATAGAAACCACAATCAGAAGAATTTGGTTGTTGTGGAACCTAATAGGAAAAATCAATCACATAAAACCTATTTTTTCCGCTTCAAAAACTAAAACAAAGATTTGAATTGTGTATTAGGTTTTAGACCTTGATGCTGACTTCTTCAACTTTAGTGACTCCATGGTTCACTTCTTCTTTCTCCATGAACCTAAAAACAAAGATTTAAATTGGTTACACTTTACTCTTTCCAACACCATATAATAATCATTTGGCTTATTTTTGTCTCACCTTCGAATATTTTGAAAATTTTGAGCTGCATCATGGATACCAGGTAATGAATCCAAATGAAGTATAAGTAGTTTTGATTTGATGGTTTTGTTACACATACACACTATAACCACACTCCAATGGGAACTAGATAAAATAAAATGAGCTGAATCAATATATCTTATGAAACAATATGTAAATATCTTATCAATATATCTGATTTAAAACAAATTGTCGTTGAATTTAAATATCTTAGAAAAACGTATCTTTCATTAATTGGGATAACAATATATTCTTTCTGAAAAATATTGTCTCCACACCACCACCTTCTTAACTTGTCAAACGAATTTTCAGCAATTCCCTATTTAAGGAATACAAGGACCACACAAGCATGAGTGGGAGCTATGCAGTCAATAGCGTGCTATAGCGGTGTTATAACGCTGCTATAGCGCTTAGCGGACATACAATCTCATAGCGATTCAAATAGCGGTGCTAAAGGCCGCTATTTGACTGCTATTTTGAAACCTGTATGGCGGTCATAGCACTGCTTTTAGCGGGGCTTTTTTTTATTTCAGCCCAAAAGCCCGTATTAAACAAGTTTTTGTTTAAAATAAACCCAAAACTAAAGGCCCAAAATTAAACCTAAATCAAGGCTTAAAGTCTTCATTCATTCGTTGTTCACTGTTTCTTCATTAGTCGACAAAAAATCGTTGGACTTCCATTTCCTAAATTCTAATTTGTTGGTGGTTCCTAATAATATTTTGTATGATATCATTATAGAATTTGATATTACTCTTAGTATTTTCAAATATAGATTTATATAAATATAAATACATAATCGTGCATGATATAAAAATTACCGCTATATCACCGCTATAACCTATATATCACATAGCGGACCATGACCACCATATGATTTTGGACTGCTATAACTGCATAGAGTGGGAGAAATGATGATCATAAATTTAGGCCTAGCAAACTGGGAAGATATATAAAACCTAGGATGATAGAACATTTTTCAGCTTCAAGTAAAAAAATGTGTTGGCTAAGTGATAATCACTTATTGCTCCATTTCTTGGAGATGCATTCTGCCCTAAATATATGGCCAAAACACATACCGAAGGTAAAAGTTCATCAAAATCAATTAAACACATAGCAAAGTTAAAAGAAAAAACAGTTAAACACATACTGAAGGTAAAAGTTCATATGCCTATCATTCAACCATTTTCTAGGCTCAAGCATCTGAATATCAGTATAAAATATGACTACATCCCATCCACTTGTAAAAGCTTCCCCAGTATTCCAAGTGTGATCACCTGTAGAAGCTTCCCCAGTATTCCTAGTATGAGAAGAAATTGTACTTTTAGAAATTGTACAAGCAAAAATCGTACTCTTACATTTCTCGTTAAATTTATCAAGCTCCAAAAGTAACCCCAGCTCTATCTTTTCTGGTTCAGCCTTGATAAGATGAGGGATATATGTTTCAGGTCTTTGCAAATCTTTTCTGCCAAGTATTTCTTTCTCTTCCTCTCGGGAGCATGATCAATCTGTAAGTAGGGGAAGTCAGTTAAAAAGATCACAAAAGTCATAATATTAATAAACATAATAAAATACTACACATATTTTTAATAACCATCCAATTCTGGCGGAACTCTTTAATCACATCGTCATTGATCTCAGAAATGTTCAACGCTTCCATTTTCTTATTCATACAGTATAACTGTAAAAAGCGGACACACCCACATAGATTCCTATCAATCTCATCCCCTTTAAAAAACGTTTGAATGCCATTCTTGAGACCATCAAGAGCAATATTTGCCCACGGTTGGTCATGAAGTTTATTTGCATTCTTCAAAAACGACAAATACTTTTTTCCCAATATACCCCGCAGAGTAGGACAAACAATACAGTGCAATGCTATTAAGGCAAAAGTTTGCCTAATAACATCGTCATCAACAGCTTTCTCGAGTTCCTCGTGAACCATCTTAATATTGATATTCTTATATCTGTCATTTTTTTCCAAACTGCAATATTTTTTAGAAGATCGTCATCCACTTTCTTACTTTCTTTAGTTGATGAGACATTTTTATCATCCAACTCCTTAGTTTCTTTAGTTAATGAGTCATTTCCATCTCGTATACCCATTATCTCATAAAAATCCTTAACTGTAATACGGAAGACTTGGGTATTACCCCCTTTATGTATAGTTAGGGTCATTTCTTCACAACTGAAATTCCTAACTATTGACTTCACAACATCTCGTTCTAAGCTTAAACTTCTTTTCTGTAAGTCTAGAAGCTTTACAAAAGGGGTTTGTAATATTACCTTTTTTTATGCTCATATACTAGTGTTTTCTTCAAAGCTTCACGAAACAGGTTTGTCCTGCACCTTATACGGGTCTTATTACTTGTTTTCTTCTTTGGCTCATTTCCGGTATTCTTTTCATTTTCCTTTTTTTCCTTGTATTTATCAACCAAATCTTTTTTGTTTAAACCTTAGTGCTCCTCCCTAAACAACATCACAGGAAGTTAAGGATGGAAGAGTATATGCTTAACTGCCTAATTAGTAACTACACAGCACATTGAACATTTTTTTCTTTATAATCAATCAAAATTGCTCTTAATTTTTAGTTCTTTTCTATAATAAAAATTTATCCCTATAATAAATAAGCACAGTTTCACAACAATAAGAAGCTTAACCAAACCAGAATCTATGATAAACTTTGAATTCAAGCGTACAGTTTCAGGAAACAAATTAAGCGCTGTAATAAATTGCGATTTAAATAGAGAAACATACTGAAATTGGTTCCATGGATTATGCGTTATGTCTTCTATCTTCTCCATTTGATTAGGTCTTTATGATGATGTTGAAAGACGGAGGATCGTGTGAAAATTGATCGTGGAGAAAATTGAAAAAGGGCCTATTGAGAAAATTGATCGTGTGAAAAAGGGCGGTTTTTATAATTTCAATTGGTTGCTAAATGTATGGTAAAAGACTAAAAATCCCTTAACCTTAGGTGGGATATATTAGGGGTGGCAATCGTGTCGGGTTGACAGGTTAACGGGTTGATAGGTTTCGGGTTACCGCGTTGAGATTCTTCAACCCTAACCCAACCCATATTTTTATTCGTGTCAGGTCGTGTCGACCCATTTAAATTCGTGTCGTGTTCGGGTTGTGTTTTGGGTCAACCCAGTTTACGTTCATATACGATATGAGTAATATCTATTGACTTCGTGTCGGGTAGTGTTGACCCATTTAAATTCGTGTGTTGTTCGGGTTGTGTTTCGGGTCAACCCATTTTACGTTCATATACAAAAATGAGTAATATCTATTGACTTAATGATAAATTAAATAATTAGTTACTCTTATTCATATAAAACTTGTTAATAATTTGTGATAAATCTAATTGTTTTTGTGTATTTATCTCTCTTTTTCAATTAACAAACTTAGGTTCACATATTTAACTCAAGAAATGACATGTTATTCCGGCAGAGCACTTCCAGCTTCTTCATTCTCTTCAGACGCCGTTGGCTGTTTTAACGGCAACAGCGAAGATGCTGCTTGCGTTTGCTTTAGGGTTCACAGTAGTGATGCCTAAAAGAATCACTGTTGATGCGGTGGTGATGATGCCGGAGTTGCGTGTGACTCCGGCGACCTCGTCGAATCGTCGTCGACAGCTGGTGGTGCAAATTAATTATGTTACAGGTTAGGTTTACCTTATCAAATATATCTTCTTTCAAATTACTGTCTTAACCTCTGTACTATACCAAACGCAACTAGTTTCTCTCTCACTCAAACTCTAGCATTTCAAATGAAGACGCCGAATTCTGATCTGATTGAGCCGCAGCAGGAGTTACCAGTTTCTCCGGCGAAGTACTTACAGCTTCATCATTCTCTTCAGACGTTGTTGCTACTTCAACGGCAACAGTGAAGTTGGTGCTTGCATTTGCTTTAGGTTCGCAGTAATGATGCCTGAAAGAATCACAGATGACACGATGGTGATGCCGCCGGAGTTGTGTGACTCCATCGACTTCGCGATTCGCCTTTGACAACTGGCGGTGCAAATCGATTATGTTACAGGTTAGGTTTACCTTTTCAAATCTATTTTCTTTCAAATTACGGTCTCAACCTATGTAATATACCAAATGCATCTGATTTCTCTCTCACTCAAACTATAACATTTCTAATGTAGGCCTCGAATTCCGATTAGAATGAGCGGCCACCGGAGTTACCCGTTATTCCGGCAAAGTACTTCCAACTTCTTCATACACTTTAGACGTCGTTGGATGTTTCAACAGCAACGGTGAAGATACCGCTTGCGTTTGCTTTAGGGTTCGTAGTAGTGATCCCGAAAGAATCACTGATGACGGCAACGGTGAGTACTTCCGGTCTAATAGTCCAATATATACTTCCAGTCTAATAGTCCAATATATAGTAATTTTAGTGGATAAAATTTAAAAATAAACAATATTTGTACATTAACAAGATGTACTTTTCTTTTTTACATCTTTGTCTTCTTTCATTTATGATGATATGGAGTTTACAATGCCTTCTAACAACTTTTGCTACTACTATACAAATCCATTTTAATTTATAACACTACTTGAAGTCCAAACTATACTTTATCAATGGTGGTAGGTCGAGCTTCAAGTTGGTCTCGGGTGCAAACAGTTTTAAACACCATTCGAAAACCGAAAATGCATAAAACTAATGACCGAAAACCGGACTAATAACACCTATTCGGGTCGGTACCGAGCAGATTTCGGTTAGGGTCATCGGTTTTATTTAGGTTGGACCGAAATATACTCAACCCTAGACTCGAGCTTGATTTTTCAGATGGATAATGTAAACGAACCGAGCACAAACCAGCTCGTATAAGTTCGAGCTCCCCGTGGCTCGGCTCAATTACAATTTCACAAAAGTGAAAAAGCAAAACATATCTTACAAAATCATCAAATATTTGATGCTAATAATTTGATAATTCCACAAGTGATTAGTATAATGTAAAACGAAATAACTAAGTTATGAACATGAACATGAACAAACTTAAAATACATGAGAATAATTTACCTGTATGGTTATATAGTATAATTCCGAGACTGTCTATTCCAACATTATATGTTAGATTGTTGTAGTTATGGGTTTATGGACTGAAACAAATCTGTATATACAGATAGAGCTCTTCCACGCTGATTCAAACATTTCAACTCGGGAATATTAAGCTCTTATGGCAATGTGGGTAGATTAAAAATGGTGCGGATGAAGGTGGCTGTTTTATAGAGATGGGAGAAGAACTAGACTTGATAAAGATATTGGTTCTTTAAAAAAGCAATATATTAGATTAAAATTTTGTCGTTTCCTTAACTTTAACTGGCTTATTTAAAGCTTTTAGACAGCTTTTATTAAATACAGCTGGCACTTAAATTTACTAGGGTGAATTTATTAAAGTTGTTAGGCTATTTTTACTGGGTCAGGTTATTCTACAAAGGGGAATAAAAATGAGAAGGATAAGAAGCCATAATTAATTGACATGTGTCAAGTATGGACCAAAGAAAAAAGGGTATAGAGGTAATTGTATACATTTTCTCTCTCCACATGCAAGACACATATTAATACCCTATCATTTTATAACGTTTATAACTTTTTCATATGATATTTTTTAAAAAAAAAAATTCACCATAATTACAAGCGTTTTTTACCTTTAATATGAGTATAATTTTGTTATATAAGAATAAAAAATAATTTACGTCATTGTGTTATTGTGTCATATAAGATCATTTGTGTGAGTGTATAACACAATAGAAATAGAGTCTGGTAAATATAACACAATGGAGACAGAGTCTGAAACAACATTATTGTGTCATTATGCAGTTAGACTATTGTGTTATGGTGCATAAGATGAGTCATGTGAATATGACACAATGGAAACAGAGTCTGATAAATATAACACAATGGATACAGAGTCTGGTAAATATAACACAATGAAAACACAGTCAGGTAATTATAACACAATGGAGACATTGTGTGGTAAATATAACACAATTGAGACAGAGTCTGAAACCATATTATTGTGTTATTGTGTATAAGATGAGTCATGTGAATATGACACAATGGAAATAGGGTCTGGTAAATATAACACAATGGAAATAGAGTCTGGTAAATATAACACAATGGAAACAGAGTCTGGTAAATATAACACAATGGAAACAGCGTCTGGTAAATATAACACAATGAAAATAGCGTCTGGTAAATATAACACAATGAAAACAGCGTCTGGTAAATATAACACAATGGAAACAGAGTCTGGTAAATATAACACAATGGAAACAGCGTCTGGTAAATATAACACAATGGAAACAGAGTCTGGTAAATATAACACAATGGAAACAACGTCTGATAAATATAACACAATGGAAACAGAGTCTGGTAAATATAACACAATTGAAACAACATATTACATAATGAACAACAAAAAAAACACAATTAAAAAAACCCATTAATTTTTTTTATTTTTATATAACAATATGATACTCATATTAAAGATAAAAAACGCTTATTATTATGGTGAATTTTTTTTAAAAAATTAATGTCGTGTGAAAAAGTTATGGACATTTTAAAATGATGGGGGAATTGACATGTGTCTTGCATGTGGAGAGAGAAAGTCAACAAAAGTGGTTTATTACCTTCATGCCCTTTTCATCAATTTTTATTTATTAAATTAATCTCATCCATTCAAATTTAGGATCAATGGACTAGATTTCTTCTCACCCTTCTCATTTTTGTTGTTCTTTGTATTTTAACTTTACCCACTTTTACTAGGGTGAATTTATTAAATTTATTAATGTATGATATGATAGTCAAACAAATTTGTTGTTTAAATGAGCGATATCTATGAACATGAAACACACACTAACAAAAAATACATCAGACACTACTACAAAAATTGGCATTTGTTACGGCCAGATTCATAGCTAATCCATAGCAAACAACCTGTTTGCTATGAATTTGCTACGGATTTGGTTCGTAGGTACAAGTCTCGTAGCTAATTTTTTTTCTAGCAGTTTTAACTATGGAATCATACTTTGCAACCGTTTTAGCTACGAAAAGAGACGTTGCTATTTTAGTTATGTTTGCTACGAGTTTTGCTATAGAAATTTTTGCTATGGATCTTTAGCTACAAATTGTTAGCTACGGAAATTTGCTACGTTTTTTAGCTACGAAATTTTGCTATGGCTTTTAGTCACGGAATTTTGCTACGGGATTTTTTTTACCCGAATTTTGCTATGGGTTTTTTAGCTATGGGGTTTGCTATGATTATTGCTACCAATTTAGCTATGAAATATAGCTACAACTTTTGGATGATCTTTGCAATGAACTTAGCTACAACTATGGCAAGATTTTGCAACGAACTTTATAAGATTTTAGCTACAAATTTAGCTACTTATTTGTAAGGAATTTATCAATTTTGATATTTTTTTCAATATTTTCATCTAAACATTAAATTCACGTTTTGTAAATGAAGAAACGTGGATCTACTCACTGGTAGCAGATCTACTTTCCTCGGGTGTGATTATACTAATTCACCGATGGTTCTTCTGGTTCCGTGTTCTTCCACCTACAAAATGAACAGCGCCGTTACTTACCCCTCAGAAAGGGACAGAGGGGTCCTCTTTGGGGTAACCCTCCGGCGTGAGAATCAGTATCTTGTGGAGAAGATGATAATGAGTGTGTAAGAATCTCAAGAGTCTTGCTGAATAGCTGATACCCTCTGATTGTGAGACTGTCCGTTTTGTTTGTAACTGACTGTGAGTGAATATAATTCAATATGATTGAATGTGATATCACTGCTTGTAACTGTCAATGATTGAGTATCAATCTGTCATCAAAGTGGAGTTGATGCTGTATTTATAGTGCTAGGGTTACCACCGGTTGGGCTCAACCTCGTTGGCTTCCTCCAATCGCACTGCGCCACATGTCCTCTGGGACACCTGGCGCTTTCTCGTTGGTTGTAATCACGTGGCAACACATGTGTCATGCTGAGTTGTCGACCTTTCATTTGGCAGCTGTCAACATCAGCATATTCTTACTCCTTAAAAAGATGCCTTCTGGAAGGTTGTCTGACGTGCACAATCAAGGTTGCCCTAATCCTGATTTGGATAAGGACGAGGTTGATTATGCGCACGTGTGATATGCGCCCATCCTGAGGATGCGCGAGGTCTTCTCTTTATTCTCACGCGCAGATATTTCATGCGCAGATGTGATATGCACGAGCATGTGATATGCGCCGCGCGCTGATGCGCTGCGCGCATATGTGATGCGCGAGCATGTGATATGCGCCGCGCGCTGATGCGCCGCGCGCATATGTGATGCGCGAGCATATGTGTGCCTGGGCATGTGATGCCTGAGCATGTTTTGTATGCGCCATGCGCATAGGTTTTGGCTTTGTGCCTTCATAATGTCTTTATCTTGTGGGTTGACCCGCCTTGCTCGGTGTTGAGGCGGGTACATACCTCTTCAAGCCCCCCCAGTCTAATGTGTGTCTTATCTCGCGCGAGCGCGGTAAGATAGATATTAGACTTAATGATTTGGTCTTTTAAAAGGGGTTTTGTCGTTTTCTTGGTTGTTTCCCTCGTTGCGCGAAGTTCTATCCATTTGGTTGAAACGAAGGGTCCAAGCACGTGACGGTTGCTGACGTGGGTCAGTGATGGAGACGTGTCAGACATTTCGTGTGCTCGAGGTGCTACAGTTTCCTTTCGTGTCCCCTCACAAGCTGTCAGGGACACGTGTCGCGCTCGTGTTGGCCAAGACCTGCGAGTAGGGGCTCGTGAAGTCTGGCACCCGCCGTATTTTTCTTTTCGTGTCCTCTCACACAGCTGTCAGGGACACGTGTCGCGCTCGCGTTGGCTATTACCTGCGAGTGGGGGCGCGTCAAGTCCGTTCAGAGCCCAAATTTCTCTCTCCTCGGCCTATAAAATCCAGCCCTTGGAGTTCTTTATCCTTCATCTTCTTGTTTTCTCTTCTGATTTTTTCTTTCTTTGTCTTCTGAAATATCTGTTGTTAAGAATTTTCCGTTGTTAGATTTGACAGTTGTATGTCTGATAGCTCGGACTCGTCGAACCTGTCGATCACTTCAATCGTCTCCCGAAAACGCCGTGTGAAATCTGTGGTGATGTCGACATTGAAGCAAAAGGGGAAGGGGAAGAGGGTTGTTGAGACCACATCGGAGGAAGTAGGGAGGACCAAGGCCACCAAAAGGTGGAATGAAATCCTCTGCAAATTGAAGCAGGCCGATCTCGACAACCTCATCGCCTCTCAGGGCTTTCCCACCCTGTTTGGCTGCATGTTGCCTAGGTCCGGGCAAACGGCGGCGGACCCGCCTACCGGCTATATATCCCTATATAGCCACTTTTTCACCCACTGCAACCTTCGTCTCCCGATAACAAGGTTTGTGGGTGCACTGCTGAAGTTCTATGGGATTCATATATCCCAAGTCCATCCGTTTGGACTCGTGCGCGTGACTCACTTTGAGTTCATGTGCAAATCCCAGCGCGAGGAACCCACTCCTCGGCGCTTTCAGTATTTTTACAAGCCCAAGATCCAAGACAATTGGATCTCTTTTATTCCTCGCAGTCAGAAGGTGAAGTGCTCCACTGTTTCATTCAAGAGCCTTCATGACTGGTCTGAGAGGTTCTTTTACATAAGGGCTGGTGTGATCCCCATCCGCATGACCATGCGCTCTATCTCTTCTGCGCCTGCGGATGAGGGTGTCCTCAAGAACCCAACTGGCGCCTGGGTTAAGAAACTGACCGCCGAACCATCCCCTGCGAAGAAAATTTGCGAGGAGGCGCTGGTGGGGGTCGGCATGAGTAAGCTTTGGGCCGACAGCGCGCTTGAGCCCGTTATCCAAGTCGACGGGTTGTGTAAGTTTATTTCATTTCTTTATTTATTTTTTCTGCGCGAACATAATTCTTTTGCTGATATCATTTGACTTGTTTTTGCGCAGTCACCAAGGATTATGTCCTTGCCGCTTATGACGAACAAGTGGAGGGTGGCTCCGTCGCGCTTGGCACTGGGGAAGTTGGTTTCCCAGATCGCTTCGATGACATGTTCATCCCAGTGGATCTGGAATTTGACTTTGACAGTGACGCGCCTGGTAAGCCTTCGCGCTTATGCTCATTCCTTTAGAATACCCAAGTTTATTAACAGTTCTGTTGGTTGTTTTTGCAGATGCGCTTGAAAACTACGAGCTGGAGCTCGCGGAAGAGGAGGAGGAGGAAGAGGAGGCGCCCCTACTAAAGCGCAAAGCTAAGGGGAAATCTGGCGCAGGGGCCAGTAAGAAACAGAAGAAAAATGACACCCCTGTTGCTCATCCCCATGCTCAAACGAAGGGACCTAAGGAAACCCAGGTGTTTACCACCAAGGTTTCTTTAGCTTCCCTGCCTGTGAGAGTGGGCAGACCTCCTGTCCACTTGAGGTATGGTGGCGTCGCCTCCTCCGTTCGCGCGGCTGAAGAGAGAAGCAGTGCCGCGCCTGCAACAGGTATACTTTGTTTATCTTCATCTGGCTGAATTGTTATTAAACCTTTGCTCCTTTGAATGTTTGCAGAACCGGCGACGGTAGCAGATCAGCCACAGGCGCCACAAGGTGCTGAGGCTGCGCCGGGGGCTGCTTCGGAGTCCCCTGTTCTACCCTCTGAAAAGGGTAGAATGAACTTTATGGCGATGTTCGCCGCGCGAACAGAATTGCGCCAAGGTATGTTTTGCACACTTGTCTTCTTTATTTTTCTTTTGGATTCAGTCATAAACCATTTTTCCTTGTTGATTTGTTCATAGGAGTTGTAGCTGGCGTACAAGTTGCTGGCGACACTCCTGGCGCCGTTGGCGGCGCCGCTGGTTCTGGTCCTGCTCCTGCTAGTGCTGATTCTCCCCTTATTGGGGTTACAAAGGAGCAGGAAGCCGTATTGCGCGCCGAACTGGCGGCGTCGAGACCTCCCTCGCCTCCTCCTACGCGCAGCCCTCTCCGCGAGGCTGGTTTGGAGCCCCCCAGGTCGCAGGAGAAGAGGCCTATTCAAGAAGATGAGGAGGATGAGGGGGCTCAAGCTGAGGACTCCTTGGGAGACCGCGCCAGCCCTGCGATGCCACAAGTCTTCGCAGCGCATACTTCTGGTGGGGCTGGCGCTGACTTTTCTGCTTCATCCCCGCAGGTATGTTTTAATTTGTTGCTCCGCTGCGCGTACCTCCATATAAGTATGTTTATGACTTAGAACATTTCTTGTGTTTTGTAGGAGACCACGTTTATCGCCCGAGATGGAATATTAATGAAGACAGTTCCTTCCAATCCATGGGCGTATGCGAGGACTTCTGGGCTCATGCCGTGCCTCCTACTGAAAGGAGGTATCAGGAGGAGCGCACCCGCGCTGACTTGCTCAACGATCACATTTTCGCTGGGTCAGCTTTCTTTGCTGCCTCCCAAGAGCTTCATCGCGATTATATTAAAGTACGCGATGCTCTTGTAGCAGCCCAGCAAGAGGCTAAGGTGGCCGCCTGGAACCTTTCAGATGCTCGCGCACGAGCTGAGAAACTCCAGGCGGAGCTCAGCGAAAACCGAGCAAGTGCCAACACCGCCTATATTAAGCGCGGGCATGAGCTCCAAGCTGCGCGGGAGAAGCAGCAGTTGGCGGAGGCCGAAGTTGCCAAGTACGCGCGTAGAGTGCGTGTCTTGGAACAGCAGGCTGAGGCGCGTGACCAAGCTATCGTCCAGAGTATCACTGAGAAATCATCACTGGAGAGCGAGGTTGTGCGCCTGAAGAGGGAGTTGGCGGCCGCGCAGGCCGATAGAGATGAGGCCCTAGCGACGGCAGCGTCCAGCCAGGAAGCACTTGGTGCTGCGCATGCGGAGAAAGAAAAAATTTTGGCGGCAGCAGCGTCTGATAAGGAGGAGCTAAAAAAGACCAAGGAAACTGTTGAGTTATTAAACTCCCAGGTTCCTGCCCTCGAGACGTCTGTTGCTGGCCTCGCGCAGGATCGCCAATGGCTGGTGTCACAGGGCATGACTCGTTGCGCTTTGGCGATGAAATATTCCGCCGAGTTTCAGGCCCTTGTGATGGACTGCAATGCCGCCGCGCGCTTGGTGGGCCGAGCTGAAGGGTTTACGGATGGGTATGAATATGGCATGCTGAAGAAGAACCCATCCGAGTACCCTTACAAGAGCGACGCGGCCTGCGCGGACATGGCCGCGGTGGGGGAAAAGTATATGAATACTCCCATCCCCATCCTTATGCAGGTACCTTGACCTTCATGAGTTTTACTTGATTAATTTTCCAAGTGTTTTGTACTCAATACTTTTCTATTGATTTTGCAGATAGCTGCGCTTGCTGACCAGCCCGACCTCGGCGCGCTAAAGAAGTTGCTCGATGAATGCGAGAGGGCTGGTAGCGATGATGGTGGCGCGGGGGATGTTGCCCCTGCCAGCGGCTCTGGCGCTGCGAAAAAATCTGCTCCTGACACCGTCGTGATAGAAGACTCCAATGAGGAGGAAGAACTTGACTATGGTCAGTTCGGAGATGAGGAGCAGGCCACGCCAGATGCTGCGGGAGATGATGAGGGTGATGAAGTGGCTGACGTCGACGTGGAGACTTGAGAAGCCCTTCATCAAATTTTGTATATATATATATTTTTTTTTTATACTTGTAATTTGTAACTCATCATACTTGTAAATTTCAATGCAATGGAATGAAACTTGTTCTCTTTTTCACATCTTTCGCATTTCCATTCATCTCTTCATGTTTGCTTGTATAGATATAAGATATGCTTGCACGTTAAAATAAGAACAAGGTTGTAAGGAAATTATTCACTTAACCATAGTCTTATTTTGTAAGTGGTTTCGCAGTATCTTGTTTATGCTGACATGCGCGATAACTTTTCACAATTCCTTTTTCGCGCTTCGTAGTCGCGCTGTTTTTACATGGAAGTATGAGTATTAGCCATTACATGTCAGCATGTGTTACTCAGATATCCACTATGATTCCGCGCGCGACCTCGACCTGAGACCTTAACAACTATGATTTGGCATGTACTTTGCCTTAGTTGTGTTTAAGGATTTTTATGATCAGGCTGCGCGTGATGTAAGATGGATGTTTGTGAGTGTTTTGAGCTAAGGCTCTTTGTTTTGGGCTAAGGCCCTGACTTTTTAGAGTTAAGACTCGTTAACGTGTTTGAGCTAAGGCTCGTAGGTTTGGGCTAAGGCCCTGGCGTTTTAGAGTTAAGACTCATTAACGCGTTTGAGCTAAGGCTCGCGCATGTATGTTTTACTTCGTTTTATTTTGTTTTGAAGTCAATATAGTGTTGTCATATTGCTCCAAATTAATAAAGGAAGTGTGAAACATGTATGCAAAGGTAATAGAACAAATATTGAAAGATAACGCGAATCATCATTCATGATGGCTTAAAAGCCTTGATTACATATTTGAACTTTTACATGAAGCATTTTCTAAGTTGTGCCGCGTTCCACGCGCGCGGTATCTTTTTTCCATTCAAATCTTTTAAAGTGTACGCGCATTTCCCCAAATCTTCTGAAATTTGATAAGGTCCCTCCCAATTGGGGGACATTTTTCCTGGGGGTATCGCGCGGCTAGCTTCATTGTTTCGAAGGACAAAATCATTTTTCTTGAAATGGCATTCTTTAACACGCTGATTATAATATTTTTCCAGCTTTTTCTTGTATTTGGCTTCATTGATGATAGCCGCTTCTCTGCGCCCTTCAAGCAAGTTGAGGTCCAATCTTCTCTCGCGCTCGTTATCAGTCTTGCTCATCATGAGTACCCTATGGGATGGGCATCCAATTTCTGCTGGAATCATAGCCTCTGTCCCATAGGTTAGGCTGAATGGAGATTCGCCATTGCTAGTTTTGCTTAATGTCCTGTGCGCCCACAGGACATTAGGTAACTCTTCGACCCAAGAATGGGATTCTCCCTCCAACCTTTTCTTCAGCCCATTTAACAAACTTTGATTCGTTCGCTCCACTTGGCCATTCCCCTGAGGGTGGTAGACCGAAGTGAAGATTTGGTTGATGTGCAATTCTTTGAGCCAGCTGGATATCTTCCTGTCAGTGAATTGTTTGCCATTGTCGCTCACAATTTCCATAAGAAGGCCAAAACGGCAAATGATGTGGCTCCAGATAAATTTCTTCATCGCCTCAGCCGTGATTTTTGCTAGTGGCTTGGCTTCAACCCATTTTGTGAAATAGTCTACTGCCACTACCAAAAATTTCACTCGCCCTTGCGCTTGCGGCAGGGGCCCCACAATATCAATGGCCCATTTATGGAAAGGCCATGCGGAGGTCACTGGAACCAAGTTGTTCTTTGGCCGCATGGTGTTTGGCGCGTGGCTCTGACATGCCTTGCATTTTTGGATTTCTTTGAGCGCATCCAAGTACATGCCTGGCCAATAGTAGCCTGCGCTCATTGCCTTGGCAACCACCATGCGCGGGCCAGCGTGTATTCCGCAGATTCCTTCGTGAATCTCCCTAATCACATAGCTTGCGTCTTCAGCATCCAGGCATTTCATGAGCGGTCCAAGATAAGAGCGTCGATATAACGTACCCTCAAGTAGTTCATAGTTCTGCGCCTTGTGTCTTATCTTCCTCGCCTGCGCGCGATCGTCCGGTAACTTCCCCTCCTTCATGAATTCCATTATTGGAGTTATCCAAGATGAAGGGGTTGTATGAATTACAAGGACCGATTGCGTTTGCACTGACGGGCTGCTCATCACTTCCACCCTGACATCTTTGCCAAAGTGTTCAAAATTAGTTGATGCCATCTTACTCAACGCGACAGCGGACTTGTTTTCGCTGCGCTAGATGTGTATGATTTTGAAGAAGTCAAACTGCTTAACGAGCTTTTTTGCCTGCTCCAGATATAGAGGCATGGTGTTCTCCTTGGCATCATAAAGGCCATTGACCTGTGCAGCTACCAAGTAAGAATCAACATGTGCCTCTAGCCTTTTAACTCCAAACTTGCGCGCAATGCGCAGACCAGCCAGCAGGGCTTCATACTCAGCCTCATTGTTGGTACTCTTGAAGTCCAACCTAATAGCATAAGTATATTCATGATTATCAGGGTCCACCAGTTTGAGGCCTGCGCCGGACCCTTCGCTGTTGGAGGCTCCATCAGTGAATAGCCTCCAAACATCTTCTTCATCATTTGCTCGCGGAGGGTCTACCTCGCGCTGAGCTTCTTCAATCTTTCCCTCTGGGATTTCCGTGATGAAATCCGCCAAAACTTGACCCTTTATTGCTGGACGGGGCTTATAAGTGATCGTGTGTTCACCTAATTCCAGCGCCCACTTTGTCAGCCTTCCGGAGAGCGCAGGGCGTCGCAAGACTTGCTGGATGTTGTAACCAGTCAGAACTTCAATAGGATGACCATTGAAGTATCTATGGAGCTTGCGCGACGCGTGTGTTAGTGACAAAACTAACTTTTCCATGACGGAATAGCGCGTCTCAGGGTCTGTGATATGACAAACTGAAAATTTTTCTTACTTTTTCAGGCTCTCATCACGACTTAACTCAAATTTTCGGGACGAAAATTCTTTAACATGGGAATGATGTGACAATCGTCAATTTCAGGTTAACCCCGCTAACTCAACTCCGTCAATTCAAACTTTAAGATCGTTGAATCTATAACGCACACTTCATTACATTTAAACTAGGGTTTAAATGACGCTTAACACTTACTACATGTGTAGTCTTTCGGGATTTGCACCGAAACGCAAACGAGTTGACGCGAACGATTGATAAATAAAAGACAAACGTCAAAACACTAATTATGTGTTAGATATATGTGTGTTACTTGATTGTTATGTGGAATGTTAAACAAGAAACAAGAACCAACTAATTAGGCTAGAGATGTAACATTTGGAAGTTTAGGGACTAGAGTGTAACTTGTATATCTATAAATATAACCTTAACTACAAACCCTAATCTATTTTCTAAACCCACAAGACCCGATCGGCCCCTCCCTTGTTCTCTCTTGGCTGCCGTCCACAAACACACACACATACACCATCAATTCAAGCCTTTGATTGAAGAACAAAGTGCTAGGAAGGTATATTTGATCATCCTTCACATCCTTGTTGATTGAATTTGATGTTTGTTGGGTTAATAACAAACCCTAGCTGGCCGATTTTGTTCATGCATATGATTAATATGATTGTTGTTATTTGGATAATGAATTGATAACTAGTTTGATAGTATTGCATGTTAATTGTTGTGTCCTTGATTGTGAGTTCAAATAAAACCCTAATCTTGTAGGTATGGTGAAATTGATATGCATGGATAGTAGTTATAGTGTCTAGAGGGTTATATGGATGCATGATAGTTCATAGGTTGTGATTATGTTGAGTTTTGATGTGAACAGATTCTGGACAGAATGTATATACGATGTTTAACTGACTGTAACGAAGTGTAAACGTGAAAATTGATTGAGATTGTGGGTACTGCAGTAAACTAGGTTGAGTCTAGTTTCTATGAAGTATAAATTCGTAATTTTTGGATAAGTGGAAGTATACTTTTATGATTTTACAAAAACGTGATGCAAAGCTGAGCTGTTAGACCTGCTGTTAGGTTATGTTGTAAATGTTATATCTCATGAACCACGAGACCAATTGGGTTGGTTCCACTTCTGGAAGTTGACTCACTGAGTTAGGAACCAAACCCAAGTGGTCTTGCATTTATTGGATTTTTTGTTTAACAGGAATTGCAAATAACATTCTGATGTGCATGAATCTGACTGATATAAGTTAGCTGTAATGTTTTGATCATTATGAACAATCTATATGGAATAAAAATAAGATAAAAGATGTTCTGGAAACCTAAGATATGTATGCTCCTGTGGTAATTTTTGGTGAATTAATTGAGACGTTATAATGGGTAAACTAGTGCAATCTTTCAAGTAGAAATTCTGTCATAACGAAACTAGCTGCTGAGTTGTATAGGAATGCATGAAATATGATAGTTTTTATATAATTGTTGTATTTTGACCAAAATACCCTTGCGGGGAATAGTTGCTAGTTGATTGCCATGAATTGACCAAATTGCCCTTATGGGGAATAATGGTTAGTTAGTCTTTGTTTGTTGACCAAAATGCCCTTACGGGAATAATTGCTAATAAGTATGTTATTAATACGTGACACGAAAGTAATTGCTCACTCATGTATCGTATCACAATTGTACTTGTTCAAGTCACACACGATTCACAAACGAAACACGAAACATGTTACGTGCATAGGTATTATGTGCCGAGTCTAGAGACTCGTTAAATGTTCCGCTACTTAGAAAATCTCTTTGTTATTTTAGAACGCTAGAGAGTTTTCTACGACGCGCATCACTTGGTGATCTAGATCGGATATTCTTCGCAAACAGTGAGTTTCACTTACCCCACTCTTAAACTGTTTTCAAACGTTTTTCACTTGGGGGAGATAACATACTCCGATAAACATATTTTCTGAGATAAACGCATATGAAAGATTTTGTTATAAATTATATATCACTTGTAAAGGCTAAGCGGCATACGTAACATTTGAAGTCCCACACATCGGACCGGTTAATATTTGGAATAGCGAGTCACTTTTGGGTAGTACTACTGGGTTTGACAAACCCCACCCGACGCTAAGCTCAACTGGAGGTTGAGTGGGTGTAAATTTTGGCTAACACTTACCATGGTCTGGAGGACCTGGTGACGGGCACTTGATAAACAGTCAGCTTCGGTCGCGAACCACTTAGCGATACTTGTTGTATAGATTAGCTACCTATCGATATATAATTTGACATAACACTATCTGGTAATGCAAAACACTTAAACGCCGTAACGTGGTTACGCAACACTTAAACGCTGTAACGTGGTTACACACTTAAACGCTGTAACGTGGTTACACACTTAAACGCCGTAACGTGGTTACACACTCAAACGCCGTAACGTGGTTACGCAACACTTAAACGCTGTAACGTGGTTACACACTTAAACGCTGTAACGTGGTTACACACTCAAACGCTGTAACGTGGTTACACACTCAAACGTCGTAACGGGGTTACGCAACACTGAAACGCCGTAACGAGGTTACGCAAAACGCTAAACGATTTATCTTATTTTACTTGTGAACTCACCAACCTTGTGTTGACACTTTTAGTATGTTACTCAGGTAGCCGAGGCGGGCGCGCGGTTTAGGAGCATGCATTAATGAAAACACTTTTATTCTGCAAACTTAATTTTAATAGTTACATTTGGTTTTAAGTCGTCCTGCGTGACGCAACTTTTGAATTAAGGTTTTACGCTTCCGCACTTACTTTCATTTAAACGTTTTTCTTTGGTTTGGTTATAACTAATGATTCCGATCCTGCCAGTTCACACCCTCTGACGGTAAAACTCCGTTAGTGGATTTTGAGGGTGTGACAGATTGGTATCAGAGCCATTGGTTATAGCGAACTAGAAGCTGCATGCATACTAGACTATAACCGCGACGACCCATTAGTTATAATGATACGCACTGCATAGGTTTGTGTAGTCTTGAAATCTTATTTCTTTACCTCTTTCACTCATACGCGCGCACATACACGGCTTACCTGTAGGAATGTCGACGCCACCCTCATCATCATCCGATTCGATGACGCATGCTCACGGGAAGGAACCGCAGTTACCTACCACCTCGCCACCCCGTGTAGTCCCGGAACTCGAAGCTCCTGCACCGAAGAGGTACCGCCTATCCGGAGGTATGTATGAAAACGACGTTAGCTGGGATTGGTACCCCAACATGATCAGACGTATGGTCTATCGCGAACAAGTTCCCCCATTGCCTCACCCGAACCACCCTGCTTACCCCAACACCCTACCACCCATAACCGAACCTGTGGAGCGAGTTCTCGCAGCTGTCGTTTCTTGTTTGGAGCGTGATGTGGGTTACATGCGCTACACGAGAGAAAATGTTGCCAGACTGTTTAAAGACGGAACCGAGACTCAGGAGGAGATTGCCCGCATGGCAGCGGCAATGAAAGAATTGCAAGAGACTAGTGAGCAACAAATGAAGGTTATGATGAAGATGCAAGCCGAGGTGATAGACTTGCAAGAGCAACTCCAAGAAGCAAGGACCCGAACTGAGATAGCACTCGAGCGTTGCGATGACCTACAAATGCAACTTGCTCAGAACGCAGCAGAACCTGAGGCAGAGCATGAGGCCGAGCCCGAGGCAGAGCCTGAAGTAGAACCTGAAGAAGATCCCGAAGAGGAGCCTGAGGAAGGAAATGGCCGGAAGAAACGCTGGACGAGGACGTGGTAACATCAGCATGACTGCAGCTGAACTCCAAACCCTGCTGAATGACCATGTTGCTGCCGCTTTAGCTGCACACGTTCAAAATCAAACAGGAGGTCCGAATGGAGCATGTACCTTCAAGAACTACTTAGACTGCAAGCCCAGTACGTTTAAGGGCACTGAGGGAGCTATAGGCTTCCTGCGTTGGGCTGAGAAGGCCGAGTCGGCCTTTGAGATGTGTAATTGTCCCCCTGCCAGTAGGGTCAAATTCGCTGCTGGGACACTTGAGGATTCCGCCCTCACTTGGTGGAATTCGAACGTCCAGATCCTTGGATTGGAACTGGCTAACGCGATGAACTGGGAGGAGTTCAAAAACATGATGCGAGAGGAGTACTGTCCGAGGGAAGAAATTTCGAAGTTAGAATCGGAGTTTTGGTCGTTGAAGATGGTGGGTTCGGAGATTGAAGCCTACACTACTCGTTCGCACGAGTTGGCAGTGATGTGTCCGCGGATGGTGGATCCGCCGAGCAAGAGAATAGAGATGTACATTGATGGGTTAGCACCACAGATTCAGGGTATGGTGACGTCTTCCAGACCAGCCACGATCCAACAAGCGATCCGTTTGGCTCACAAACTGACGGATCAGGCTGTGACCCAGGGTGCGTTACCACCAAGGGGTTCGACTGTTAAAGCCCGTGACAACCCGAGTAATGACCACGTCAGCAACAGTAACAACAACAGCAACCCGAACAGCGGGAAGAGAAAGTTTGACAACACCAGATCTTCATCCTCAAACCTCCCACCGCAACACCACTACCGTAAGCCCGAATTTACTCGGAGTTTCAACACTCAGAATCACAACAACAACAACAACGGTAGCGGGCAGGTTTCGAGCGGATATGTTGGGAAATATCCAAAGTGCAACAGGTGCAACTTTCATCATGTTGATCAATGTGACCGTGTCAAGTGTCAAAGATGCGGAAAGATAGGTCATCAAGCGAAGGAATGTAGAGGAGACCTTGCGGCGAAGGGTGCTCCTAAGCCACCGATGACGACTAAGGGATGTTTTGAATGTGGACAGGAAGGTCATTTCCGGAAGGATTGCCCCAAGCTGAAACATAATGACAACAATGGGGGCAATGGAAGTGGCAGTAATGGTGGAGGAAATGGCAAAGGAAGAGCGTTTGTGATTGGATCGGGTCAAGTCCGCAATGATCCGCAAGTGGTGTCTGGTAAGTTCCCTGTAAACGATTGTTTTGCTTCTGTTTTGTTTGACACTGGAGCTGATAGGAGTTTTGTGTCAAAAGCTTTTAGCCAACTTTTAAACCTTACTCCAACCCCGTTAGACGCTAAGTTTTCTGTTGAATTAGCTAACGGTAAAACTGTAGTAACAACTCATATACTTGTGGGATGTAAGTTGAAACTGTCAGGTCATGTCTTTGACATCGACCTTATTCCTTTTACGCTTAGTAGTTTCGATGTCGTTGTCGGCATGGACTGGTTATCCAAGAACCGAGCGGAGATTATATGCCATGATAAGATAGTCCATATTACCACCCCTTCCGGCGAGATCATTTCGGTCCGAGGCGAGAGAAGCGGCATGACCACCAGCGTCATTACCCTTTTGAAGGCACAGAAGTATTTACGAAAGGGTCATCCGGCAATTTTGGCGCAGATTATTGAGAAACCCGCGGAGGAGAAACGAGTTGAGGACATACCGGTTGTGCGAGACTTTCCGGAAATTTTCCCGGAGGATTTGCCCGGACTCCCTCCTATTCGTCAAGTCGAATTTCAGATCGAGTTGACACCCGGTGCAGCACCCATAGCACGAGCCCCGTATCGACTCGCACCGGCGGAACTTCAGGAGTTGTCCACTCAGTTGCAAGATTTGTTGGATAAAGGTTTTATCCGACCTAGCTCATCGCCATGGGGAGCCCCTGTCTTGTTTGTCCGAAAGAAAGACGGGACTTTCCGAATGTGCATCGACTACCGGGAATTGAACAAGGTGACGGTCAAGAACCGTTATCCTTTACCCCGAATTGATGATTTGTTTGACCAGCTTCAGGGATCGAGTTACTACTCGAAGATCGATCTACGATCCGGTTACCACCAGCTGAGAGTGCGCGAAGATGATATTTCAGAGACGGCTTTCAGAACACGGTATGGTCACTACGAGTTTTCAGTTATGCCTTTTGGCCTAACCAACGCACCAGCCGTATTTATGGATCTCATGAATCGAGTATGCAAGGCGTACCTCGACAAGTTTGTGATTGTTTTCATTGATGATATTCTCGTCTACTCCAAGAACGAGACTGACCACGAAGAGCACTTAAGGATAATTCTGGAACTACTAAAGAAGGAACAACTGTATGCTAAACTCTCGAAATGTGAATTTTGGCTTCGCGAGGTTCACTTTTTAGGACATGTGATCAACGAGAATGGTATCCATGTCGATCCCGGTAAAGTAGAGGCCATCAAGAACTGGGAAGCACCTAAGACTCCGACTGAGGTGCGACAATTCCTAGGACTGGCCGGCTACTACCGGCGTTTCATCGAGGGATTTTCAAAGATTGCTCAACCCCTCACCGCTTTGACTCACAAGGGCACTAAGTACAACGGGGGTGACGCGCAAGAAACCGCTTTTCAACTGTTGAAAACCAAGCTTTGTAGCGCCCCTATTTTAGCTCTCCCCGAGGGAACGGAAAACTTTGAGGTACACTGTGACGCATCTATACAAGGTCTCGGTTGTGTGCTGATGCAACTCGAGAAGGTTATAGCCTACGCCTCTAGACAACTACGGGTTCACGAGAAGAACTACACGACCCACGATTTGGAACTCGGAGCTGTAGTGTTTGCTCTAAGGATATGGAGGTATTACTTGTACGGTACCAAGTTTACCATTTACACCGACCACAAGAGTCTCCAACATATCTACGATCAGAAAGAGCTGAACATGCGACAGCGTCGTTGGGTCGAGCTGCTTAAAGATTATGATTGTGCCATCAAGTACCACCCTGGCAAGGCCAATGTGGTGGCCGACGCCCTCAGCAGGAAAGAAACAGATAAACCCAGACGAGTGAGAGCATTGCCACTCACGATTCATGCCAGCTTACCCGATCAGATTCGCGATGCGCAACTGGAAGCTTTGAAAGATGATAATCTTCCATCGGAACTCATGCGGGGCATGAGCAAGCAACTTGAAACCAGATCGGACGGGGTCCGATATTTTGAGAACCGGATTTGGGTTCCACGATACGGAGAGTTGAGAACTCTAGTGATGGACGAAGCTCACAAGTCCCGATATTCTATCCACCCTGGCTCAGATAAAATGTATCATGATTTAAAGGAACTTTACTGGTGGCCGAACATGAAAGCCGACATTGCCACCTACGTGAGCAAATGCTTGACTTGTGCCAGAGTCAAGATAGAATACCAGAAACCATCTGGTCTACTGCAACAACCGGAACTCCCAATGTGGAAATGGGAACAAATCTCAATGGACTTTATTACGGGTTTGCCTAAGACACCGACGGGATGCGATACCATCTGGGTGATCGTTGACCGATTGACTAAATCGGCACACTTCTTAGCAATTAAAGAAACAGACAAAATGGAAAGACTGACTCGTGTCTACATGAAGGAAGTAGTGTCGAGACACGGAGTGCCTGTCTCGATCATTTCCGATCGAGATTCTCGTTTTACCTCACACTTTTGGAAGTCGCTGCAAAGCGCACTGGGCACACGTCTTGATATGAGTACCGCATACCATCCTCAGACGGATGGGCAAAGTGAACGGACTATCCAGACCCTGGAGGATATGTTGCGTGCATGCGTCTTAGATTTCGGAAAAAGTTGGGAACCCCACTTACCCTTGGTAGAGTTTTCGTATAATAACAGCTACCACGCAAGTATTAAGGCAGCGCCGTTTGAAGCGCTGTACGGACGGAAGTGTCGATCACCACTCTGCTGGGCAGAGGTGGGTGATAGCCAAATCACTGGTCCGGAACTGGTACTCGAAACCTCGGAAAAGATTGTTCAAATCCGAAATCGCATGGCAGCAGCACGAGATCGCCAAAAGAGTTACGCCGACAAGCGCCGAAAACCTCTCGAATTTCAAGTGAACGATCGGGTGTTACTCAAAGTCTCACCTTGGAAAGGTGTGGTTCGCTTTGGTAAGCGAAACAAACTCAACCCAGGATATGTTGGTCCGTACCGGATAACTGAGCGCATTGGTCCGGTGGCGTACCGACTGGACCTACCAACAGAACTCAGTGGCGTACACGATGTATTCCACGTATCAAATTTGAAGAAATGCCTATCTGATGAAACCCAAGTAGTCCCGTTGGAGGAACTACAAGTTGATGAACAGTTACGGTTCATTGAGGAACCAGTCGAGGTTTTGGATTGGGAAACCAAAACGCTCAAACGCAGCAAAATTCCAATCGTTAAGGTTCGTTGGAACTCGAGACGTGGACCGGAGTTCACGTGGGAACGCGAGGATCACATGATGAAAAAGTATCCTCACCTTTTTGAAGGGCTAACCAAACACCGAAAACCGCGAAACCCGGCAAACCGTCAAACATCACCGGAGGTATGAACTAAATTTCGGGACGAAATTTCTTTCTACTAGGGGATGATATGACAAACTGAAAATTTTTCTTACTTTTTCAGGCTCTCATCACGACTTAACTCAAATTTTCGGGACGAAAATTCTTTAACATGGGAATGATGTGACAATCGTCAATTTCAGGTTAACCCCGCTAACTCAACTCCGTCAATTCAAACTTTAAGATCGTTGAATCTATAACGCACACTTCATTACATTTAAACTAGGGTTTAAATGACGCTTAACACTTACTACATGTGTAGTCTTTCGGGATTTGCACCGAAACGCAAACGAGTTGACGCGAACGATTGATAAATAAAAGACAAACGTCAAAACACTAATTATGTGATTATTATGTGTTAGATATATGTGTGTTACTTGATTGTTATGTGGAATGTTAAACAAGAAACAAGAACCAACTAATTAGGCTAGAGATGTAACATTTGGAAGTTTAGGGACTAGAGTGTAACTTGTATATCTATAAATATAACCTTAACTACAAACCCTAATCTATTTTCTAAACCCACAAGACCCGATCGGCCCCTCCCTTGTTCTCTCTTGGCTGCCGTCCACAAACACACACACATACACCATCAATTCAAGCCTTTGATTGAAGAACAAAGTGCTAGGAAGGTATATTTGATCATCCTTCACATCCTTGTTGATTGAATTTGATGTTTGTTGGGTTAATAACAAACCCTAGCTGGCCGATTTTGTTCATGCATATGATTAATATGATTGTTGTTATTTGGATAATGAATTGATAACTAGTTTGATAGTATTGCATGTTAATTGTTGTGTCCTTGATTGTGAGTTCAAATAAAACCCTAATCTTGTAGGTATGGTGAAATTGATATGCATGGATAGTAGTTATAGTGTCTAGAGGGTTATATGGATGCATGATAGTTCATAGGTTGTGATTATGTTGAGTTTTGATGTGAACAGATTCTGGACAGAATGTATATACGATGTTTAACTGACTGTAACGAAGTGTAAACGTGAAAATTGATTGAGATTGTGGGTACTGCAGTAAACTAGGTTGAGTCTAGTTTCTATGAAGTATAAATTCGTAATTTTTGGATAAGTGGAAGTATACTTTTATGATTTTACAAAAACGTGATGCAAAGCTGAGCTGTTAGACCTGCTGTTAGGTTATGTTGTAAATGTTATATCTCATGAACCACGAGACCAATTGGGTTGGTTCCACTTCTGGAAGTTGACTCACTGAGTTAGGAACCAAACCCAAGTGGTCTTGCATTTATTGGATTTTTTGTTTAACAGGAATTGCAAATAACATTCTGATGTGCATGAATCTGACTGATATAAGTTAGCTGTAATGTTTTGATCATTATGAACAATCTATATGGAATAAAAATAAGATAAAAGATGTTCTGGAAACCTAAGATATGTATGCTCCTGTGGTAATTTTTGGTGAATTAATTGAGACGTTATAATGGGTAAACTAGTGCAATCTTTCAAGTAGAAATTCTGTCATAACGAAACTAGCTGCTGAGTTGTATAGGAATGCATGAAATATGATAGTTTTTATATAATTGTTGTATTTTGACCAAAATACCCTTGCGGGGAATAGTTGCTAGTTGATTGCCATGAATTGACCAAATTGCCCTTATGGGGAATAATGGTTAGTTAGTCTTTGTTTGTTGACCAAAATGCCCTTACGGGAATAATTGCTAATAAGTATGTTATTAATACGTGACACGAAAGTAATTGCTCACTCATGTATCGTATCACAATTGTACTTGTTCAAGTCACACACGATTCACAAACGAAACACGAAACATGTTACGTGCATAGGTATTATGTGCCGAGTCTAGAGACTCGTTAAATGTTCCGCTACTTAGAAAATCTCTTTGTTATTTTAGAACGCTAGAGAGTTTTCTACGACGCGCATCACTTGGTGATCTAGATCGGATATTCTTCGCAAACAGTGAGTTTCACTTACCCCACTCTTAAACTGTTTTCAAACGTTTTTCACTTGGGGGAGATAACATACTCCGATAAACATATTTTCTGAGATAAACGCATATGAAAGATTTTGTTATAAATTATATATCACTTGTAAAGGCTAAGCGGCATACGTAACATTTGAAGTCCCACACATCGGACCGGTTAATATTTGGAATAGCGAGTCACTTTTGGGTAGTACTACTGGGTTTGACAAACCCCACCCGACGCTAAGCTCAACTGGAGGTTGAGTGGGTGTAAATTTTGGCTAACACTTACCATGGTCTGGAGGACCTGGTGACGGGCACTTGATAAACAGTCAGCTTCGGTCGCGAACCACTTAGCGATACTTGTTGTATAGATTAGCTACCTATCGATATATAATTTGACATAACACTATCTGGTAATGCAAAACACTTAAACGCCGTAACGTGGTTACGCAACACTTAAACGCTGTAACGTGGTTACACACTTAAACGCTGTAACGTGGTTACACACTTAAACGCCGTAACGTGGTTACACACTCAAACGCCGTAACGTGGTTACGCAACACTTAAACGCTGTAACGTGGTTACACACTTAAACGCTGTAACGTGGTTACACACTCAAACGCTGTAACGTGGTTACACACTCAAACGTCGTAACGGGGTTACGCAACACTGAAACGCCGTAACGAGGTTACGCAAAACGCTAAACGATTTATCTTATTTTACTTGTGAACTCACCAACCTTGTGTTGACACTTTTAGTATGTTACTCAGGTAGCCGAGGCGGGCGCGCGGTTTAGGAGCATGCATTAATGAAAACACTTTTATTCTGCAAACTTAATTTTAATAGTTACATTTGGTTTTAAGTCGTCCTGCGTGACGCAACTTTTGAATTAAGGTTTTACGCTTCCGCACTTACTTTCATTTAAACGTTTTTCTTTGGTTTGGTTATAACTAATGATTCCGATCCTGCCAGTTCACACCCTCTGACGGTAAAACTCCGTTAGTGGATTTTGAGGGTGTGACATGTGAGCACCCGACTCACATAGTATATTGGCGTTTGGATCCCCTTGCGATCCACCAATAATACTGCGCCGATGGCGCGATCTCCAGCTGACAAGTACAATGTAAGGGTTTCGCCAGGAAGTGGAGCTGTGAGCGCGGGCAGCTTTATGAGACATTCTTTTATCTCAGTGAAAGCTTGCTCAGCCTCAGGCGTCCACTTGAATTGGCTCTTCTTCAAGCAGTTCCTCAAAGTGTTAACGAATGGAGTAGATTTGCTGGCGTGGTTCGCTAGGAACCTGTTGATTGACACCAGTCTACCATTCAGCTTCTGAACCTCTTTCATGGTGGATGGTGAAGGCATGTCAAGGATGGCTTCCACCTTTTCAGGGTTCACCTTGAAACCATCCTTAGTGACCATTACACCAAGAAATTTCCCCTCTTCCGCGCCAAAAGTACATTTGCTCGGGTTGAGCTTCATGTTAACTTCCGTTAGGCGCTGAAGAGTTTCCTCGATGTCTTTGAGCATTTGTCTCTCCTCCCTGCTCTTGATCACCAAATCATCAACGTAGACTTCTAGATTTCTTCCGATTTGTTCACTGAAAACCAAATCCATAAGTCTCTGATAGGTTGCGCCTGCATTCTTTAAACCAAAGGGCATTTTTGTGTAACAAAAAACACCCTTGTCGGTTCTGAAGGCAGTCTTGTCTTCGTCCTGTGGTGCCATTTGAATCTGGTGATAGCCTTTGTAGGCATCCAGGAAACATTTGAGCTTGAATGGCGCCACGGAGTCCACCTTTGCGTCGATGTTTGGGAGGGGGTAACAGTCTTTCGGACATGCTTTGTTGAGGTCCTTGAAGTCAATACACATCCTCCATGACCCGTTGCTTTTCTTTACCATCAAAGGATTGGCTACCCACGTCTGGTATCGGATCGGGCGGATGATGTTTGCGCGCAACAGGTCCTCAACTTGCTCATTCATGGCCTTCGCCTTTTCATCCCCCATGATTCTCTTTTTCTGAGCAATTGGCTCCACCGACTTGAACGTGTTAAGAGAATGTTGCGCCAAGTCTCGCGGGACCCCCGTCATATCGGAGTGTTGCCACGCGAAAACCGACGTGTATTTTGTGAGCAACCTTTTCATTCTTAATCTCGTTTCGTCTGAAATGGTTGCGCCAATTGTGACCGTTTGCTCGGGGAATTTTGGGTTTAAAATCCACTTCTCTGGCGCATTGTCTGCCATTGGAAGTTTCATTCTCCCTTCCCGCGGCCTACTTGTCACTGCGCACAAATGATCGCGGTAAACAAATGTTACGCCTGTTGGTGTAGGGAACCCCAATGCGCCGTGCGCTGGCGACGGTACAGCATTAAACTGGGCAATCGTTCCCCTACCCAGGATCATATTGTGGCATGACGTGGTGGGCAAGACCAAGAAGTTGACAACTTCGGCTCGCTTGTGCTCATCATCCCCCATAGTTAATTCAAACTGAATCTGGCCTAGGGGATGGATGATTTCATTTGAAACACCACAGATTGGTGCGTTCACAATTTCGAGCCGCGCTTGGTCTGCCGGGTCTAACTTTCTGAAACATTGCTCATACATAATGTCAGATTCGCTTCCAGTGTCCACCAGGACCTTTGACACTTCGTAATGAGCAATGTGTGTGGTGATGACGAGAGGACTGCTTATCGAAGGGCCTCCCCTGATTCTTGGGAAGATGACTTGCTGCTCGCGCCAATCCTCGTGGATTTGCGCGCTTCTCTTTTTTGACGTCTGCCCTTGTCGTCCCCCCTCAGCCACACAGATTCTTTTGTATTTCTTGCTGGCAGAGGCTCCTTCCGGTTGCTCATCTTCTATTCTTTGGTTTTTCACCAAGTGAGCCAGCCTGCCTGACTTTACATCCTTCTCGATCGCATCCTTTAAATGATGGCATGCGTCGGTGTTGTGGCCCGGGGACCTGTGAAATTCACAATATTTGCCACTGTTTTGCGGTCCCTTATAGTGTAGTTGCTTGGGAGGCTTGAATTGGACATTCTCAGTACTTAACACCTGTGAAGGTGTTTTAGTGAGGGGTGTCCATATTCTTGGCAGAGGTCTGCTGGGATCTCTGCCGCCCTCCCTCTTGTCACCCTCCCCGCGATTACGAACTTCTTTTTGGGGCTGGGGTGAGCTTGGTTGTGCTTGTTTTTCCGCGGAAGAAAAACTTGTTGGCTGCAACCTGGACCATACAGAGTTCTGTTTGGCCCTCTTCTCTTTGCTGCGCGGTGATTCTGCCTGATGCGCTCTTTCTCTTGCCCTATCTTGGGCAATCTGCTTTTCATTTCTCGCGAAAACTCGCGATGCCTCCATTAGTTTTGCCCAAGTGGTGGGCATACCATCTTTGCTTACGAGAGCCCGGCGGAGTTGATCACTGCGCGCGCCTTGTATAAAGGCCACGCGCAGGAGCTGCTCAGTTATACCCCCGATTGCCAGGGATTCCTGATTGAAACGAGTGATGTAATCTTCAATCGTTTCATCATTCCTGCGTATGCAGTGCATGATGTCATCAGGATCGCGCGTGTGCCTGCGCTGCTGTACGAAGTGGGCTTGGAACTTTTCTAATAGTTCCTCGAACCCATCAATTTGCCCTGTCGGCAAGCTCTCGAACCATACCCGCGCTGCGCCCGTGAGGCAGCGAGCAAACATATGACACCATGTTGGCATCGTCCAGCTCTCTAGGTTTCCCGTGTTATAGAAACCTTGCAAAAAGTCATCCGGATCTGTTGTGCCATCATATTTGCCCAGACCACTTGGCATCTTGGTCTTGTGCTGGATGGGAGCCTGCGCGATGCGCGCAGTAAACTTTGAGTGTTTTACCAGGATGGCTGGTCTGTAGGGTGTGGTTACGTCCACTTGCCCTCTGACCGGTGGGCTGTACGGCATGTGCAGATCCAGATCTGCTCTGGCTCCAGGCGCCTGGTTCACAGGCGCTCGGAGCTGTGAGCCTCCTGCATGAGTATCCCGTGTCTTCCTTATGCTATGCACTTCTTCATCACTGAACTCAGTGTGTGCAGTGTGAACAGAATGTCCTTCTTCCGGCGCGCGCGGCCTTTTTGTAGTCTGTTTATCAAACGCTTGCCTTTGTGTTTGGTCGGCTAGCTTCTTCTGTTTGACCATTTCAGTGTACTTTTCCATCAGACGCCGCTGCTCGTTTATGAGCCATTCATTCGGATCATTTGTTTCTTCTTCTGGACCCATTGGTCCTTTCAGTTTCGCGCCGGCCATATTTTGTAACGTGAGATCGTCTGGAGGAGTTTCAGTCTGGCCGTGAGGGGTTGTGACGAAGGGACGGCTGCTGGTGGTACGCGTAGAATCACGCGGAACCCTCAGAACCTGCTGTCCGTCGTTAACACCCTCACGTTCAATATCCTCCAGAGCTTGATCAACGTTACGAACGCCAGAAACCATGGTGAATGATTTTTGTGTAGATCTGATGAGATCTGATTGCCGATGTAACAGTGGATGGCGCCAATGAAGAAACGTGGATCTACTCACTGGTAGCAGATCTACTTTCCTCGGGTGTGATTATACTAATTCACCGATGGTTCTTCTGGTTCCGTGTTCTTCCACCTATAAAATGAACAGCGCCGTTACTTACCCCTCAGAAAGGGACAGAGGGGTCCTCTTTGGGGTAACCCTCCGGCGTGAGAATCAGTATCTTGTGGAGAAGATGATAATGAGTGTGTAAGAATCTCAAGAGTCTTGCTGAATAGCTGAATACCCTCTGATTGTGAGACTGTCCGTTTTGTTTGTAACTGACTGTGAGTGAATATAATTCAATATGATTGAATGTGATATCACTGCTTGTAACTGTCAATGATTGAGTATCAATCTGTCATCAAAGTGGAGTTGATGCTGTATTTATAGTGCTAGGGTTACCACCGGTTGGGCTCAACCTCGTTGGCTTCCTCCAATCGCACTGCGCCACATGTCCTCTGGGACACCTGGCGCTTTCTCGTTGGTTGTAATCACGTGGCAACACATGTGTCATGCTGAGTTGTCGACCTTTCATTTGGCAGCTGTCAACATCAGCATATTCTTACTCCTTAAAAAGATGCCTTCTGGAAGGTTGTCTGACGTGCACAATCAAGGTTGCCCTAATCCTGATTTGGATAAGGACGAGGTTGATTATGCGCACGTGTGATATGCGCCCATCCTGAGGATGCGCGAGGTCTTCTCTTTATTCTCACGCGCAGATATTTCATGCGCAGATGTGATATGCACGAGCATGTGATATGCGCCGCGCGCTGATGCGCTGCGCGCATATGTGATGCGCGAGCATGTGATATGCGCCGCGCGCTGATGCGCCGCGCGCATATGTGATGCGCGAGCATATGTGTGCCTGGGCATGTGATGCCTGAGCATGTTTTGTATGCGCCATGCGCATAGGTTTTGGCTTTGTGCCTTCATAATGTCTTTATCTTGTGGGTTGACCCGCCTTGCTCGGTGTTGAGGCGGGTACATACCTCTTCAGTAAAATATAAGAAATCATACAAAAAATAAATTTTCAAACTAAATAGAATAAAATAGCTAAATGTATGACAAGAATAAATTATCCAAAAAGCTATACAATAAATATTCAAATTTTAGTTCACCAACATAAACTCATATCTTCACTTGGTAGAAATTTTCATTTCGTGACAAGTGAAGTTTCTCATTCAATTCAATTCAATTCAACATATAGTCTTATATTTTCTTCATTTTTTCCATCATAGCATGTTTCTCTATATTTTTCATTCCGACTCCGCTATGTTTTCTCCATCTGTTGCAACTGTAATTGTTAAAGTCACACATCATCCTTATCCATGATAGATATAGATAAACTCCACGATCTATGATTATCTACCACTAAATGCGGAGCTAGTCATAGTCCCATTAGTTACGCTTGTATCTGCTTGCATAATCGTAACTGAGTTTCCTTGATGCACAACCGGTGGAGGAACAACTGGAAGTCCCGCTCCCAAGGAGGTTCCAAGCCATCCAGTTACATCACCCATGTGTGGCCGAGAGCTCTCCACTTCATCAGTGCACAGCAACGCTATGCGAATGCACTTATCTATGTCTTGACTATTATTCATGTCCCCTTCTCTTAAGCAGCGATCTATATGATCTTGGTATGAGTTACTATGTGAGCTATCGAATATCTGCAAAAGATTGTGAATTTAGCTTCTCATCATATTAAAAATGTTGTAAATAATTTTATAACAGAATGTGGAGACATACATCTTTTCTGAATTTAATGCAACTTCTGGATCTTTTAGCAGTAATGATCTCAAGTACCAGAATGTCGTAAGCGTAAACATCTGTTTTAAATGATATAACACGGGGACATGTAAGACCTATCCAATTGAAAAATAAAACAGTGTTAGCTAGCATTAGACAACTCTAATAAAGTACCGCTTAAAGATTTCATATGTATACTCACGGTGTTCCTAATTGTGTTCTGACGACTTTCATCAGCGTTAAGACGTCTTGATATTCCAAAGTCGCCCAACTTCGCCACATAGTTTTCATCCAGCATGATATAGGTAGCTTTAACGTCCCGGTGGACTACAGGTTCTGTACACCCATGGTGCAAATAATATAATGCATGCACCACATTCTTGATGATTGTTTGCCTCCTTTCCCAGTGGAGAATGGATCGCTTAGAATCATCTGACACAATAATGCAATTTATGAAAAACAACTACTATGACTACAAAGTGTAAAGTCAAATCGTAAACCAACAAAAGCCGGCATTTGGCTGCTAAAATAACAAAATCGATTAACAAATATGGAGTTTATGGTTAACCATCTAGTGTCATGATACATGTCTTGAAAATTAACAAACACATCAATGTTCAATTTCTAATATAAAGACACTCTTATTACAGTTTCTAACAAATAACAAGCAAATATAACTCAACTTAAACTACTACATCCAAATATGAACCATTTATACTCGTTTTAATACATTCAAATGAAAAAAAAAAAAAAAACTGAAACAATGACTTGTAATATGTTTTGGCCCGCTATAAGCAAATATAGCTTAATAAAGTTATAACACAAATATGAAATGTTATAACACATTACAAAGAAATGTAACTTAACATAAATAATTCATATTTTAGTTGTTTCCCTCAAAAGAAACAATTTACCTGTGTAGATAGTATAATTCCGAGACCGCCTATTCCAACATTATATGTCTAGATTAGTGTTTTTACGGGTTTGTGAATCGAAACAAATCTGTACAAACTGATAGAGCTCTTCCACCTTCGACGTTGTAAACACGAACGATTGAGTGCCGATCCAAACATTTCAGAAAAATATTAAGAGGGTATTAATTTCTGGTTTGTGATAGTAGAGAGAGAGGCGATGGATGTTGTGTATGTAAACCATAAAGTTTTAGTGGTTGGTAGGTGGAGCAGTGGTTATAATAATCAATTATTCAATATACCAATATGCTTGGTAGGTGGAGTGGTTTTATTCAATATATTTAAGTTATTTAAGTTATTATATACAGGGGAGAGTTATTTTGAGGACTATGGTAGAGTTTTAAAAACTTTAAAAACTCAATTTTGGACCACACATTTAATTAAATGATATGAAACATGTGGCTGAAATTAAATGTAATTAAAAAAATGAAGCAGGAGAGAGAATAAGTATTTTTGATAATTACACAAGTTTAAACGTTAGTTACACATGTGTAAAAAGTCGATTCGGTGTGTAAAAAAATACCGTAATTTTTGTACATCACTTACACTTGCATATTACACATGTGTAAAAAAAATTCGGAAAAAAAAAATTGTTACGTTGAGTTGTTTCGAGTTCTTAAAACTCAAAGTGATTCTCAAAAGAAATCAATCCATTATATATATATATATATATATATATATATGAGAAGTTTTTATCATTTTGATTTTCTTTTTTATTATTGGTAGCATAGCGAACATAACGAGAACCGATCTAACGTCAATTTTTGTTTATATAACGGAAACTGACTGAATTCGTGTAAAGGCACTGCATCAAACTCCGGGACTGATAATGCTAGGGTTTTGATGTCATTTGTTTATTTTGTTTTAGTTCCAGTCTCATAATGAACGTAATGAAAACCGACCGGATGCCAATTTTCTTTTTTATTTTTTGTATTAGTTCTGGTACCATAATGAACGAGAAAGAAACCGACCAAATTCGTATAAAGTCACTGCCTGTTGTTTTAGTTCCAGTAGCACTGTAACGAAAACCGACAAACTATCATTTTGTTTTAGTATTGGTATCGTAAGAAACCGACTGGATTCACATCGACTTATCATCTCAACGTTCGAGACCGATAACACTTGACTTTTACCACCACCCAGATTTTACCGACCTGCCCGACGCAACGCGCCGGGTACATTCCTAGTTTACAACATTTTGGGTACATTTTGGTTTAAAGAATGTATTACATAAAAGAATGGAACACTGATTTTGAAAGAAAATAAGCAAGATTTATTAGTGCATCTCAAACGTGTAATAATCATTTTGACTATAAATAAAATATTAGTTCTAAAGTTTTAACCCTAAATTCATTATTTTAGGCCAATTTTGACCCGAAATTTACAAACCCAAACGCGAAAACTAAAAGTGAATCTAACCCATTTGTGAAACCCGAAAACCATGAAAACCAAAACTGAATTCTTTTCAATAACTCAAAAAAACAGAATTTTAATGTGCACACCCGTCGTTACCACGGTTAATGTGAAAATTTGTTTTATAACCTTAAAATCGTCGATTACAATCGGTACATAAATATAAACTACTTTGGACTTTAAAACTATGCATCGACTACACGCGACGAAAGAAAAGAAAAGTAGGAGATTCATATATGGTGAGCAAACGCCTGATAAATATATAGAACCCTAAAATTAAAACATCTGAACATTCATTTGGAAAACGAAGAAAACACAACAATCATGGGTTCTACGCTTCTATCTAAAACACGAGTTTAAAAAAAAAAAAAAAAAAAAAAATACTACCAGCATTTTCATAATATGTTGCAGCCACACACTCTACAACACCAGGATGCAATCAGGGTTCAAACCATAGCGCCAACGGTTCATGGCTCACGGCTGACGGTTCATTGCTCACGACTGACGGTTCACCAGTCTTAACCACCTCCACAGTTTGATTAACACCATCTACAACAACACTGTCTGAAACTTTAAGTTTCTTTTTCTTCGGTTTTGACATCCGAGACGGTTCCAGATTATTCTTTCTCTTCAACTTTGACTTTTTGGGAGTTTCTTCCTTTGGCTTTAAAACTCCTGCCGTCACCATGGGTTCTGTCAACGTCACCGGAGGTGGAGGTGGTGGTGGGGTTGGTGGTGGGGGCGGCTTCTCGTAACTGATGGCGGCATCAAGGGCGTAGATGTACAGGGCGAGAGATGAAACGGTTTTGATTTTAGTAGCGGCTGAAGGTGATGACCAATACCACCATTCTTTTTTTAAATGCGCGGTTTTAATCATGTCTTCTAAAATAATAGTTGCTTGTACCATCTGGAAAATAAAGCAGGGTTAACATTTTAAGATATAATATCACCATGTCTTTATTGTGTATGTATATATGTATATGTATTTTGGAAGTGATTATGCGATATGTGAATAATCATAATCAAATAATCAGTTGTAATAAAACATGTTCGGTATAATAGGATATAAAATCATATAATGTATTTACATGTACCTCGGTTGTCTAGAGCTAATCAGATAAATTATATATGAATATAAGTATATAACTTTAAAATATAAGAAATTGATAGAAATGCAATATTTATTTCTCTCTTTCAATATTCTAATAAAATAAAAATAAAATCCGTTCAATTATAACCTATACGTGCAAATCATGTGTAGTCGTGCAGATTATATTTCCTATATACTAAACTCTTAAAAATAAAATAAAAATTTTAAAAAAACTAACAAAGTAGTTTAATGGTTTTTTTACATACATGACAGGCATTTGTATCATTTATGTAAGAAATAAAAGTTTTGAAAAATAAACCACAGAAGGAAAAATGTAACAATTCATTTTTTTTTGTTCTCCCAATAATTTAGTGTTTGTAATGAACCTGTCTCTGTAAGTGTGTATATATATATTACTTTTTTTTTCCAAATTTATGGCTTTGCAATTAATTATTTAAAAAAAAAGATGAAATATACAAAACTCACCTCATTAATGGATTGGGCTGATTTTAGAAAAGCCCGCCAAGCACGTAATTTATCCGAGTCTACTCTTGAAAATCGGAAAGCATCTCTTGGAAGAGCGGTTTCAATATCAAATAAAATTATTTTAAGACACTGAATGATTTCAGCAACCTGGCTCGTCAATGGCCCGGAAGATAATGAGGGATTCTTTCCAGTAATGCCCTCAGGGTCTGACTCGCCAGCCTCATACGTTGACTTGTTTAAATTGACTCCGTGTTTGACTAAAAATGAAGCATTGTTACAGCAAAAGTGGTCTCCCTGCATAAAAGACAAGCTCTCATTTGTCTTTTTAACCTCAAGGTTTGACCGGTCAACCTCAGATGGTGGCTCGTTTGACTTAACTCCCTGTTTGGCCAAGAATGCAGCTTCGTAACCGGGAGGGGGGCCTTCGGAAACAAATAATGACGGGTTTTTGTTTGACCCGACAAACCCGTTGGTCAAAGCCAACTGCTTCTCAAAACCCTCGCATCGATTATTAAGAAATGTCGAGTGGAGTGACATTTTATTACCCCCTTGGATGATTCTATTATCGCCAAACGAACCGAATTTCTTTTCCAGTTCTGCCCTTGCATTTGTGCATCTATAAACCGATGACCACAAGCAATTAGCTTGCAAGCCAGCTTGACCATGAGGGTTACTTAATTTACCCTTTTGCCACTTTATAATTTCTTCTTTCAATTCGCTCTCGCCTTCAACATCATCTCTTAACCATTCAACGAGAGCCTTGACTTCCGTATCGGATTCATAGCAAATCCAAGAATCAAATTCTTCAGATGAAGTATTAGAGGGTTCACACACTTCACCTTCACTTACTGGGCCTGATACAAACAGCCTCTCGGGCTTGCCAAGAGTCCAGTACAGTCTTCCGGCCCAGTCCCGGCCCAAAAAGTTTCTTTTGATGTCGCAATTATCCATGCTTATGTATTCTCGAATTGCTGTCGAACTCAAAGCCTCGTCACACAAGAAGTGTGAAAGAGAAACCCTCTGCAAATAAAAGGCTACATGTTTATTTTTAAAATTTAAACAATTCAGGCAACTCAAAGGACCCGTGAAAATATATTAATTCAAGATTTTCCTATTTATTTTTTCTATCATAATCGAAAAATATTACTAGTAAAGTTGGAAAGATGGAAGGTTGGGCGGATTGGATGACATGTTAAAATGGGTTACCTTATATTATGTGTCAAAAAGATAAAATGATTCCGAAACTGGTAATTCCATAAAAAAGTTAAAAGTGTCGGATTAGTGTAAAAAAAAAGTAATAGCGTCAGGACTTGATTATTATTGTAATATGATTTTTTATGATATCAAAATTGAATCATAATATGTTCAAAAATCAAAACAGGTCAATTTTATAAGAAAATATAAAAGTGCCAGATGCAATGAAACACTTTTTTCTATTTTCATATAAATAAGTAAATAACAAATCCTTGAATTATGATTTCATAGATAAAATGATTACAATAATCATCGAGTCTGTGTGTGTCAGTTTAGGAGGTTCTACACTTGTATTTGTCAAAAATATTATTAGGATTTGTTTAGTATTTAAAAAACTTATTAAATGTTTCAATATAAATAATAGTTTTGTTTTCTGAATGGAATCTATCATCAATTTGAAAACTTAAAACGATGGTTTGACTTTATAAGTCAAAGTTAGACAGGAAATATAGATAAAATGCAAGTAAAAACTAACCTCCTTCACTCCTAGTTCCCAGTACTCTGTTGACTCCATGTTATCTGCTAGATCAGCCAGTGCCTCTAAACCACTTCGGGTAAAGTCTCTTTGACTTCTCTTTTCGCTGGGTTGACTTAACAGCTGGGAGTCAAAATCGTCTTCTTGCGACATAGTTTGACCTTGACTTTGACTTGTGATGAACGAAATGCAAGGAGGGCAATACCAACTTGATTTTGGAATTCTTTGAAGTGGTGGATTTAAACAATATGTATGATACTCTGCGTCGCATCTATCGCATAAAAGTAAAATATGGTCGTTTTCGTCTTTTCCACATATTTTACAAATCCCTACTTCCCATGGAGCAACAAAAACTGTGGTCGAGATTGTTTCTGCAATCATCATATTTAGCTCGTTTTTTACTTCGTCGCATGAGGTGGGACCGTTCGTGTATTTGAGTATTGTGTTGACCAAAGTAAGTACCTAGAGGATGTAAATGATACATTACTAATTATTGACGATTTGGATTTGACTTCAATTTCCAAGATATGAATAGTTACAACTAACCTCTTGTTCATACCGATCTTCTAGCTGTTTTGAGATTTTCTCAATTAATTCAAGATATTTATAGCTATTCAAATATTTTATCCATAAATTTTGTAAAACCTGCCAAAAGACCAGAACATGTCAGCTTTTCATACATGTATTCAAAAATATGTAAATGTTCTTTTTTCGTTTTGGCGTACCTCACGAACATCTTCAATGAAAGACTCATGTGAATCACCATAAGAGCCTGCATCTAATCTGAGGTCAATGGTCCTGAAATCTAACGGTCTAGAAACCATTTCAAGATATGCATCATCGTTAGATTCATTAACTTTCAAGAAAGATTCAGCCATGAGAATGAAAAAGAACTTGTTTTCATTTTGAGCAGCAACAGCACGTAGCACCAGTCGACACCTTTTCATGATAACATCTGATACCGTCCTTATAGCACGGCTTTCTTTTGTCTTCTTTTTAGTGAGTGGATTTTCGCGCTTCACTTTCTCGAGAACCTCAACAACAATTTTCTGTTATTGTTTCAGTTAAAAATCAGTTGTGAAATAAAAAACAGAGAGGTGAGAAAATAGGTGAGTTGTGGGTCAAACGGGTAGAATTGTTAGGGTGGCAATACGTGTTAGGTTCTGGTTGGTATCACCCAACCCGAACACAACCCGTTAAGTTAACCCAACCTTAACTTGGGCACGCCTAACCCATGTAACTTGGGCATGATTCACATCATCCAATTATCTAAAGGGGTTGGGAGGTTAATTGGGATGTAAACCAGTTGATATTATAGTTTATACATTTTTTTTTTATGTTATAAATTTTAAACAAGTAGGAGTTCAACCCCTTTATCCAAAACTTAACATGTTCATGGCTCGTTTATTAAACATGTGCAGCAGGTTGACCTGTTAAAACAAACCCCAAGTTCCTAACCCGTTGCGTCAAAAAATGAAGATTATACTGTTTCAGTAATAATCTTTCTTTTTAGGAAATTCAAGTTTATGCATTAAAAGTACACTTTGGGTCAAACTTTCAACCCATTTGACCCGTACCCTTTTACATTTATTATTTTTATTTCACATTTTGGACCCGTCAAAGATAAAAACCCAACCAAATCAGCCCATTCATAAAAAAATCAGGGCAAAACTGCTACCTAATAAAAAGGTCAGTAAATTTTCAAAACATGAGATCAAAGCACGAACCTTTGTGGGTCCCGCAGCATTACCCTTGTAGATATCTTTGCTTATGGACTTCAACAACATCTCCGTGGCCCACTCTGGTGGCCCTCTTTCCAAAGATTTTTTAACTCGGTTTCTTATTTTTGCTCCCACGTTTGTTGGTTGCTTTCTTATCGGTTCTAGAACCTTAATCCACTCGGGACATTTATCAGTTCTCTTTTTCTCAGTGGCAGAGTTGTTAATATTAAGATCTTTTTGATCTATGATGAAGTCGACAATTTTACTCTTCACCGAAGAAAATACTTTCTTTGATGCCTCTGCTAGGACCTAAAAATAACAAAAAATCGATCTTAAGTGGTAAGAATTGACTCTAGAAACAAAAAACACAAGCAAATCCCAGTTAGCAAATATAACTATCCAACCATGTTATGTAAATCCAACTAACAGAACTTTTGGAGAACTTAAACAAGGATTTATAAATGTGTTTTTAAAGTGATTGTGATATTGAACTAAGAAAATCAGATAATCAGCAACAATGAAATAAGATGGACTGATGGAGACTAAATGTGTTTCTGCTTCTTGAAATTAACAGATCAAATGACAAAATACTATAATGAGGGTACATAAGTAATTGTCCACTTATCAAGTATCTACTTATAACGAGTTTTTTTTTGCAGCTACGTATCGAACTGAGTATTCAAAAACCTAACTATTTGACCCCTAAATAATCATGTAATTATAAGCAGATATGACTTGATGTATCATATATGGTTACAAAAACTATATTATCACAGCTTACCTTTCTAAAATAAAACAGTCTTTGCAAAACAGGTGTTAATAAAACACTTCGTTGGCTTTCTACCCTTTAACCAATATGATCTGTGTTCTGCGGTGGTTTTTGGCTGCCAGTTGATTGTTGGGAGGCGGTTCGACTGGTGTCAAACTGCCAACGATGAGAGGCAGGACTGCCCCAAAAAAAAAACAGGATTGATGAACAATGCCGGAATCTATAAATGAAACTGAGACTTTATTTGAAACGGAAAGTAAAAAACAGAAAACAAAAGCAATCAGCGATCGGACAGGACGGCGGCGGCAGTGGCCGCCGCCCTGTCTATGGTTTCTCTCAAGTGGTGACGGCTAGGGTTCGGTTATTTGAGTATGGTGCGGCGGAGGCAATGATAAATAGTGGATTGATATTATTGAAAGCTTCGGTTTCTATATATAAAGATCACAAAGAACCCTAAAAACCTAACTGAGCCCATGGGTTCATACTAACAAACACTAGTATGATAATACAGTCCAACAGATTTTTTTATAATTTGAACCGCAACCCAAATCCACCCGTTCATAAGTAAATGGATCAAAATTATAACAATGAAAGAAATGCGGATAAATCTTACCACTGCATCAGCCTCTATTGCAGCCATTCCCGTATGAGAACCACAAAGCGGGCCTCCGTTACCGCTTAAACAAAGAAATATTTCATTAAATACACGGCTCGTAACCTCCAAACCTTCAAAATTATCATCCATAGACAACAAAACCAAAATGTATCTCCTTGCTAGTTCTGGCCAAGTGATTTCATTAACAGGAAATATACCAATCTTTGACTTTTGACCATGAACATTGACCTTCACCTCCATGTTTTTCTTCCTAACTCTTCTTGACTTTTCCATGACATTAAAAGGATCATTAACCACAACTTTTGATAGCATATCTTCTACTAATATCTTCACCGTCGCCATATGAAAGTTTGATAACGGTGATTCACGACGATACGCCCCAGGGGTAATTGCGTAACTTAAGCCATTAATCCATGGATTCAGCAACCCGTATTCCAGTTGTTGTCTAGAGAGAGGTGCCTCTTGCCCCAAAATGTTATGAAACCGCAAGAAAAACTCATACGCCTAAACAGATTTATAAAACTACAATTAAACAAGTAAAATAAAACAAAACAAGAAATTAAACTTTTGTAAATCATATATTCAGAAAACTTTACTTATACTGAAATAATATAACTTTTGTAATTATGCTTGATAAACCTTTTGTTTCTAAGAAAATTTTTAGCATTATGGACTAAAATTATTTTGGGTTGGCCTGACCCGTTTTGTCCAATAAAATCAATGCAATGCGATACCTGGAGAACATTCCCAATTAAACTGGCAGAAAGATCTGAGGTAATTTTATTGCTTGGTGGGCCCAGTCTTTTATTGTTTTCTCTGATACTATCTGAAACCTTTGGCAGTGAATGATATTTCCTTAAGACAGTGAAAAAACCGCTTCCAACAGTATGAGCAATCGAGTTTTGACACCTGGCATCCAAAGATTTATATCTATAACATGCGGAAACTTCTGGTAGCTTTTCTATGAGTTCTTGAACAAACTCTGCATCTAGACCAAATCTATCAGGCTGCAACCATCTCCTCAGCACCATACAAGAAAAGTCAAGCTGGTCAACAGTGAGTATTGACCTTGGAATTCTGTTAGTTTGACCAGCCAAATACCCAAATTTGTCCAACGAGTCAATACCATATAAACCATAGGAATGTTCACTTTCAACACTGTGGTTACAGCAAAAACTTAAAAACTTCAAATCTTGAAATATATGGCGGCATGAAAGTAACAAAGTTTCTAAAACCATTTGCCATGCAGATGATGGTGACCTCCCCTCAACTGAAATTTCACCAATTAAATCATCATTGGAGTTCTTAGAAGTCATATGTTGACTTTCGGTAGTCAAACAGTTTGATTGATCAGAAGGCCCATGTTTTGGTTTGTAGATCACTGTTGAAGCATTTGGTATTGATTGTTTTGAGCATGGATACCGGGTTACTTTGAATGCTGCGCCACAATTACCTTTATCCAAAACATTACACACAAAAACAGACCCTGTAAGCTTATCGTGCCACATGGACTTGTAGCCAACGGGCCAGATATGGGAAGCGTTGTGAAATGGGGTTTGTGGATCGATTTTTCCAATTGAGGTAATAAAGAAGTCTTCAAACTGAATTGGAAAACCGTCCTGTGACAAATTTAACAATATAATCACATTACAATGTTAAAAAGTCGATTTAAATCAAAATTATTAAGATCAGGTTATGTTTTATCTTGAATTGGCTAAGAATAAAATAGCCTGTCAACAACTAGTTAATAATCTAAATGAGACGAAAAAAGGTACAATATACAGAAAAAGTCAAAGGCGAAAGTATGTTATTTTATGACATTTGCCCAATAAAGAAACAACATCAGCAGTTAGAACCTTGTTTAACTGGTTATAAGTACCAAAATAGCCCGACAAAAGACTTGTATAGTAAAACGGATCAAATTAAGTTGTACTACAAAAAGCACCAAAGGTGAAAGCATATTGTTCATTTGCCTAAAATAAAAATGTCACATCAATAAATTGACCTTGTTCAACCGGTTATAATTAAAAAAAATAACCCATCAAAAAACTTGTAATACCAAATTGGATAAAGAATAGTTATAATTACTAAAATGGACCAAAGGTGAAAGTATATTGCAAGTGTATTAAAGGCAGGCATAAGAGACGGTTAACAAGCTTACCAGAAACGTTTCTGACCCACGGTTACCATTCTCAATGGGATCCACTTCAACTACATTTCCACCATTAACGACCTTGCTCGTCAACCTTGAGGAACTTTCCATATTTTTAGTAGCGCATAAGCCATTTTGCAGTAATCCAATGCTATCGTTTGTCTTAAATAAAAAGGAATCTGATAATAATCCAAGATAATGAGCAACTTTTGGCATTGAATCAAATTTACTTCCATCTGGGGCACAGTAAACTGGAACAGTTTTGCACATTCTTTCTGAGTACTTAAACTTAACACACCAACCATCTCCTAATACGCCTCTTTTATCTGATACGTAATCTTTGAGTGCTTGTAAATACACTAGGTGAGCATTTTGTGTTGCAATATGAAGATTCAACTGTGCAACTTGCATATCTGTACGAGTGTTTGGAGAAGTTAAGGTGCATTGAACTAACGGATTACCAAATGTTTCCTGCATTCTTTAGAAAGAAAAAGAAATGGGATTAGAATTTATATAAAGCAGGTTTCTGAGCAATTCTAATCCAACGCAACAAGTAAAGTCTAATGTATTTATGAAGTTCCTATATAAATCAGACGCATCGCGGATTCATGCTGGGCCGGTGGCATAATTAGAAGATTAATGGTTTAAAAACTGACATCACACTGGTGAAAACTTGTTACAGAATAACAGAACAGTTACGTGTGCTGTCTGCAGGCCATACAAGTCTTCAACCTTTTCCCATTATGTATACGGTTTCATTTATATAATTTCTGGCCAAAACAAGTTGGATGACAAAAATGCCCTTTATTTTATTACAAAAACAAAAGTACCTTTGATGAGTTGTCAAAACGTTATACGTGAAAATTTTTATCTTTTTAATATATATATATGCATAAGGGCATTTTTGGAAGGAATAAGCATAGATAAAAACTTCATACATACTTAATTCGCTAAGTGTGAATTAGAACATATAAACTATTTCTTGGAAATTCGCTAAGTGTGAATTATAACATATGAACTAATATATGTTAACAAAAATTAAACTTCTTGGAAATTCAATAAGTAGGAATTATAACATATGAACTAATATATGTTGATGGTGTATTTAACTCCTTGGAGATTCACTAAAAGTGAATTGTAACGTAATATCGTTAATGAGATATTTATATCATTGGATATTCATCTTTGAAAATTCACCGAGTGTGAATCATAAGAGATCAAATTAGCCATTGTATATTATTGTTATAAAAGATACCAAGAGCATGATACGTATGCATATAGTTTTAACTATTAATTCAAACATATTATTACTAAGACTTCATCTTAATGCATCATAATTTAGTTCGCATCTTATTGGTTCATGCATACTAGAATGACTAAACCATTGGAGGCATTCACCACAAACACATACTTTTTTTAGTTTTATAAACCTCTAAGGTGAATCTCTAAGATACAAGAAAGTGATATGAACCTTATATTGTAACACCATGAGGTTAGAACTTTGACGGATAAAAGAGATAAGGAGTAGATATATTGTATTCAATGTTTGTAGAATAATATGGCATTGAACCATATATATATATATATGATAACATATATATGTTGTAATGAAATACAACTGAGTCATATACCAAATGATTAAATGTAATTCCATACTAGAATTTGTATAAACCCAATCAACATTAACTAGGTTATTTGGAATAGATATCTAATCTTGTCACTTGTCATATATGTACTATGTAGCTTGGTCTATCACGAAAAACCCAAAACAAAAAGAGAAAACAATAAGCCCGGCCTCACTTCATTGCAACTACTCAATCCAAAGAGATTGTATATGTTGATCATCAACATTGTTGATTTTATTGGCTCATCTTATATCTCTAATGTAACTGCATTCGCATGCTTTGAGCAAGTGTGAGAAGACCACAATCCACTTGTGAATCCAAGCCATGTTAGGCAACGATTGTGTTTACTTTTGATCTGCATTGAGCATCACATGAGATTTACCATTTGAATTGTTTTCCGAGAAGCTAAAAGAAAACAAATAACCATTTTGTAATGGCCCTCCTTTAGAGATTGTTAATCAAAAACTTGACTCCTAAATGGTGTATCAATGCATTGTGTTTACTTTTGCTCTGTATCAAGCATCACATGAGCGTTGCTTAACATGTCATATGAAATGACAATAAAGTTTGTGACATTGTTCTACAAGCCTATACCACTAAATGAAGGTTTACAACACGCCTTGCATGAAGTGAACAAAAGATACTATCATACCTTGAGTTTCCTTATGAGTGTGAATAGCACCTAAGCACTTTAGATGGATCATTTGGCAATTGGAACAAACATCTTCGTTAATACTTAACTGACTTGGATGTTACGCATTTCGTTAATATAAGGAGTGGATATATATATGTTAGAATTGAATGGGTAAAATATCCACTCCCAAGTGAGCGCTATATGACAACTTGGTCTAGGATTCCTCCATTAACCAATCACAGATGGCCCCCAAACCTCATGCTTTTCAACTTGTGATTCTTACTTGACGCTTGGGATACCCACAAATATGTGATCATATGGATTGTGTGACAATATAACCAAATACATGAGTTAGGAAACTCCAAGTTTGTTTCCATTTGAGCTTCTTTCTCTATGACAGCTCATATTAGGAAAAAAGAATTGTGATCTAAAATAAAGATGATAATACTTAATAGTCATCAGAAAAACATCAATTGTTTCACACATGTCTGCTTAAGATATCGTTGCTTTCTTTTGACCTTCAGCTTGAACGAGGGTACCACGCGTGTCCAAGAGACTTGCATGAGAAAGAGGAGAAGCACAATTGTTGACCACCCAACCATTATGTGAAACTTTTGTTTTCTTACACCGATGACCACAAGCCATCCTTTGTTTTAAAAAGCTCGAGGCGCTCTAAGGCATTTCGATCCAAAAAGTCGACAAGCAAGGCAAGTAGTAAGTGCTTTATATACATGAGGTGCTTGACTGCTTGGTACTAATTGTCTCATTTACATAGTTAGAAGTCAATGAAACCGACAACCAAAACAAAATGGTACCAAAGTGTAACCTATTGATTTTCCTAAAAGCATTTGGTTTATTGTAGAAGTGCAACAAAAAACAAACAAGCCAATATAAAGGATCATATCTAAACCCATATAAAGTTGTCGGGACATCAGCAAAGCAAGTTGAAAGCACTAACTAAACAATGCATTATTCAAGCATGTAAGCATAAAACAATAAACTGAAAACTTATTGAGCAACACACAAAAACCTATGCTTGAAGTTGTATGGAATAAATATGAACTTCTCAAACTTATATTATTATAACATTAAACTATCAGAGATTAGAATTCATAATCAGTGTTTTTCCAAAGACTCCATAATCACTTGATTTTAACCCAATCTAAACACCCCTTGAGATTAAGTAAATTGCATAACAACAAACACTAATGACGAGGGATAAATATTCTGATTTGAGGTAAATAGCACAAACTTATAAACTTTTCTTAATATGCCTAAAATGGCATTGTTCCATTATTAGGATCACCATTTCATCAAAAACTGTGATTCTAATATCCGGTTGCAAATCATTCTTTAAGGCACAAAATCGATAAACACTTTATTATCGCAAGAGAAAACTAACCCAAAAACTCGTTACAGTAAATCATTAATGATCACACATCCAACGCCTCTACCGAAGCCTTATATAAATAGATCTAGCCATAACTAGGTGACCAAAACATTACGATACTTATCCTATCACAATTACAAAACTAAACCAACTTCACCGACTTGTCAACTTAGGCCCTTCCATATTCACCGACCGACTTGTGAATTCGGTCCGTAATTACCAACAACTCACACACACAAAGTAAGTCATGAAACTTCAATTAATGTAACCAATGTCAAAACATCTTAACACTAACAACTCCATATTCCATAAATTATAACTAATTTGCTCACATGTTTCATGTCGCACTGTCGTGTTAACAGGTCCATTTTAGTATTTGTAAATTGTAATATCAAATTGCAGATCATTCACACACACACACACACAAAGTAATCCATCAACTTCTTCAACTAATGCAATTAACGGAACTCCACATTCCATAAATTAAATATAACTAATTAGCTCACACAACTAAAGGCAAACAAGCATTGTTAAGTAATCACACATAATAAAGTCATGAAACTTCCTTATTCACCAACTGTGAATACAATCCAAAATTACCACCAATTCACACACACAAAGCGAGTCATGAAACTTCAATTAATCCAATTAACAATGAATCATCTTAACTAGAACAACTCCATATTCCATAAACTATAACTAATTTGCTCACATATTTCGTGTCGTGTTAACACGTCCGTGTCAGCATTCACCAGCCCTAATATCAAATTGTAGATCATTCACACACACAAAATAAGCCACTCACCTTCAACTAATGCAATTAGTGCAACTCCATATCCATAAACTATAACTAATATGCTCACATATTTCGTGTCGTTTCGTGTTAACAGGTCCGTGTTGTAGATCATTCACACACACAATATAAGCCATTAACCTTCAACTAATGCAATTAATGCAACTCCATATTCCATAAATTATAAGTAATTAGCTAGCTCACATAAGTAAAACAGGCATTGTTAAGTAATCACACATAATAATAATAATAATAATAATAATAATAATAATAATCTAAACACATATTATTATTAAATAAAATGAGAACATCATACCCTAGGGCATCCACGTGATCATCGCCAACCTCTCGCGGCGGAGAAGCATTCATATCGAAAACCGGAGATCGGTGCGGTAACTCGTTGCGGCATTTCGTTGAACACTTGGCGCACGTCCAGTTGGATTCGTTGTGGTTTATATTACTAGTGCGGCCAGGTGTAGAGTTGTCTACATGGAAGAAGTTTACGCAGACAGAGCAAAGAACCATCGCGTGGTGTGTACGGCCGTACGAAGCACACCGGTGATCCGCCGTGGCTCCGTCGTCATTACCGGTGGATTGTTGGTGGTGGTGGTGGTGGTGGTTTGGGCGAGACGGACGGAGGTATGGGGTTTTGGTTTGGTTAGATCGAGTTGGAAGTGTTGTTACTGTTATGGGCACTAATGGTTAAAGGTACGGGTGCGCGTGGTGCGGTTTCCGGGTTAAACCAAACCGAAAATCAAAACTTCGGTTTTTGGAGTTTCTGGAGTTTTTGAAACTGTTCGGTTTCGGTTTTTTCAATTTTCTTTTCGGTTCGGTTTTGGTTTTTATCATTTGAGCCTAAAACTTTTAGGCTGATTTTTTTTGGCAAAAATAAATAAATTTAGATATGAATAATTTTGTTAATTGTAAAATTATATACTTTTATACATTTGATCAAAAATATTGGATTTACATATTTATTAAATTTTTATAAATTACTTAATATAAAATCCACAAAAACATAGATTAGGAATTCGGTTCGGTTTTTCGGTTTTTACTACATGCAAAACCAAAACCGAACCATTAATGCGGTTTTTACAAAAACATAAAACCAAACCGTCAGTTTTTGCTTCGGTTAAGTTTTTTTCGGTTTGGACTTTTTGGTTTTTTCTGTTTCGAATCGGTTCTTTTGGTTTCTTGCACACCCCTAATCACGGTACCGGAACAAAAAAAAAAGACAAAAACAAGATTGGCATTCGGTTGGTTTTCATTACGTTCGTTACATTACCATAACTAAAACAAAACTCGGGGAGTCTACGAGAATTCGGTCGGTTTCTGACACGTTCGTTACGATACTGATACTAAAACACAATGTCGAGTTGGAGTGTTGTTACTATATGGACAGTTGTGAGTATGGGTACGGCCATACGGGTGGGTTATTTGAAACCGGCTGTCCATCTAAATCTAAATTAGAGTTGTAAACGAGTTGATGTGGGTTCGGGCTCGAACTCGAAGTTTAACGAGCTTAAGGCCGAGCCAACGAATCGGGCCGAGCTTTGGCTCGGTTACAAAAATGAGCCGACTCGACTTGGGTCTTTTGAATTCAAGTTTTTACTTAACTATGCTCGAGCTTTTATCGAACAAGCTTTTTAAACAACGCTAGATCTAAATTAGGGTTGTAAACAAGTCAAGTCAACGTGGGGTCAAGCAGTGTGGGGTCGAGCTCGAGCTTAAAATTAATCGAGGCGGATCGGCTCGAGCACGAAGTTAAACGAGCCTAAGATGGAGCCAACGAGTGACTCTGGGCTTTGGCTCGGTACAAAAATGAGCCAACTCGACTCATATAGTTTTAAATCAATTTTTTTAGCTAGCTTTATTCAAGCTTTTACCAAACAAGCTTAAAAAATAATATTCATTTTAATATTTTAAAGGTTAAAAATATTAACTCTTTAAATTTAAACGGTCATCTGTTTTATTCATAATTTTATTCTACGGTTTATTGGAAACTCGAGCCCTTTACTTGCAAGAAGAGAAAGTGCAATGTTTAATAAAAAAAAGATATTGTTTAGCCATGTTAGGCTAAACGTCATTTGGTTATTCCGAAAACAATCAATAAACGATATTATGAATCGTTCTAACATTTAAAGAAAACCACAATGTTTTGTTTCCTTTATGAAAGAATAAAAAAAGTTACCTTTTTTATGATAAAAGCCTAAATGGTATAAATATGAAAGACCAAGCTCATGTTTATAAAAGGTATAAACATGAGTAATCTTGACCAGATTTATAATTACAAACAAAAACAATAACTCTTTCATTGTAAAAAGTAAAACAATTAATAAACGTATTATAAATCTTGAAACCTTTAATGGAAAACCATTTAAAAGATTAAAGATTTTTTTTTTATTTTTAGTAATAATTAATAAAAATAAAAATATGAAATAGCAACCTTATAGCCATTTACGAATACCGACCAGATTCATATATTTACAACAGTAATTGAACATCCAAACGATTAATCTTTTGTTATAATTAATAAAAAACGAGAGAACGAACTTCATCATAATTTATGAATTAACTTGACATGTTAATAGAGTTACAGACAGCTACAGCTTGTAAAAAACCTTAAATCTTTGACAAAATTAGTTCAAATTTTTATACTTAATGAAAACAAAAATGCAGAAGAATATGTTTTTCTTATCATAATCTATGATACATATGGAGCATATATTGATTTTACAACAAAAGAATATACTACACTTTAAAACCTTCAATAAAATAGTGTAAGTTTTTTTTATAAATTAAAAAATAAAAATATGAGAGAACAAACTTTACCGTGATCTATGAATACTTCAACGGAATTATAACTTTTCAACAACGAAACAATGTAGATACAATGTATGAAGCCTTGGATATTCCAGAAGGGGAAAGTGAAACTCGTGAGGTCTATGAAACGGGGTATTGGGTTTCAAAGAAATAAAACAAGATTAAGAAAAATTTTAGGTTTTAAAAGATTGAAAAGTTATAAAAGTTTTTGAACTTTTAGAAGAAAGCCAAAAAAGAAAAGTAACAATTTTGTGGGCATTTTATAGCAACATATATTGGGTCAAAATGTTAGGGTCAAGGTAAAGAAATTTTCAAATTAATTATTTTATATTTTTATTGAAATATTAGTTAACAGAAAAAAAAAGTGACAAGTATATGAAAGAACAACAAACTATTTGTACATATGCAAAATCTGAGTTGCCTATATTATAATTTTGAAACAAAAGTTTGGTTTTGAATTTTGACTGTATATTAATTATCTGATGACTAAATTACCCTTTGTTTAACATTTATTTTTAGTGTGTTAGACATCTTTTTTTTTGAAAAATCTTTACTAAAAATAGTTTATATCATATGATAAAAGAAAGAAATCAGTATGGTGTTAGTACTTAATATTATCCTTTTTAATCACAAATAGAACTTGTTGAGAAATTTTAATTCTTGACATTAATGTATTTTGTGTTAGCTGAAGTATTTAAATTATTTCCAGGGTGTTTGTTTGGTTGCGACTTGGTGTCTTTGTAAAAAGAGAAACGACCTTGTTCATAGCGGGTCTCCGGTCTCAATCTCAAGCCTAATCGAGGAAGTAAAGGTGTTGGGGTTTTTATGGATTAAGAATAGGGGGAAATTGAAAGAAATTTTGTGGGAGGATTGGTGTAGGTTCAAACTGTAATTTCGGTTTTCATTTTTGGTGTGTTGGTGCTCTAGCGTCTTGCTAGTTTTTTAATAAAAATATTTTTGTTGATCGTTCAAAAAAAAAGAAAACTGTTTAAGAAAAATAATCATTTGAGATATACTTATTTGAAGAAATTAATTTAATTCTTGATATTAATTATCCTGTATTCGTTGAAGTATTTTATTTATTACAACTAGTCAGGAGTCACATATTTTTACCATATAATAGATTAAGGGTGTTGCTAGCGTGGAATCGATTAAGATAACATAGTTTAACCAGAGTGATGCATCGTGGCTCTCTAAATTCGGAGAGTGTGATAGTCTAAGTACAAGAAAGTTGTTGTTCTAAAAAAATCGTACTCCCTCCCTTTTATTTTTACTAAACTTATAACATCGTTCGAGTTTTACATTAAATATGATTCAAACGTTTTTGTTTTACGAATAAGGCATGATTTAAAATTTGCAAAAAGATTATAATTTTAATTTTACGCTTGACCTTAGAATTCCCAAAATATTGACACATGAGATTCTATTTTATTTTTTAACAGCTAAATGAAAGGATTGAACTCTTGATCTCTTATTCTACAATTGAACTATTTTACCACCACATCAAAATGAGAATGACTAATATAAGAAATTCTTAATAAATCCACTTGTATTGGTTTAACACCTTCAATTTATTTGAAGGGCACTTGTTTAGCGTAAATTCGTGTGTTACATTTTTACCCGATCTTAGATGTTAGAAGAGTATTGATGGATCTCATGAAATTTCCAACAAAAATCACAATTAAATCATTGATAATATTTGTGTCATTATGATAGAATACCATTTTAGTTGAAAATAAAGCATAAAAACAATTTTTTTCCTGGCATATAAAAATTCAACACATGACATGTCTTAAAAGGTGGTATATTTTAGAGTGGTTATAGGCTAACCGTCATTGTCATTTTTACACACACTAAAAAATCTTCAGTTTTAGTTTTGGTTCAGCTTTTACGGTTTTAGGATTGACTTTTTCAGTTTTATACACACCCCAACCTTCTTCGACTGTAAGTATATGGCATCTCTCTCTTTAATTCTGCTTTTAAGACATCATCATAACTAGGGATGAGCATCATAAGCTTGGTATTGGTATCAAAAATTGTCAAAATGGGTAGCGTCACCCAAAATTGCTCAGTGCGTACAGATACAAAGGCAACAGAAACCTCGAAAAGCGGGTACCATTTGTTCATCCATAGTCATAAGTCATAACCCCCCCCCCCCCCTTTTTCAACTGGCCCTTTTTTTAAAACTCTTTACGTTTGCTCAGGCCCAACCCAACAATATTACAAAATAAACCCAAGTCTAGCCCACAAGTTCAAAATTAATAATGTAGCCCACAAGCTCAATATTACAAAACCGGTTTTAAACTCAAACCAAACTGGTTTATAAACCGAACCGATTTGGTCAACGGCTGGTCAAAACCAGTTTGACTCAAACCGGTTCAGTAAATAAACCGGTTTAGAAGCAAGATAGGCCGGCTTGGTCACGTCGGTTTGGTTCGGTTTATAAACCAGTTTTAAATCGGTTTTCCTCAAACCAGTTCGGTTTTAAAACCGGTTTTGTATATCTTAAGAGGAACCGGTCCTGAAACTGGCGGTTTGGAAACCGGTTTTAAACTCAAACCGGTTCGATTTAGTTTGCCTAAAACCGGTCCCAAACATGTTTTTTTACACCTCTATCTACTTTCCATCAATTGTTTTCCAATGTCTTTGATATTGACTTAGAAAATGAACATAAACTTAAGCTTCTACTTTATATAATTTCATCACTCTAGTTCGTTGTCTCCTAAAACCTACAAATTTCAACATATACTAAATAAGCATCGGTTCATGTAAATTTGATAATTAAATGCCTAAAATAGTAAAAAGTCCCTTCTAAATCATGTTTAAGATTACTAAAACCAGAAAATGCCATCACGAGCTAGCTTGGGTGGTCATATAGGAGAAAACCACTGTCAGAGGATTCGAACTCAGGTAAGAAATGATTAACATAGGAGCGTCATTTCAGGACATATCAGTCAAATTAACGCGGTTCACAAAATAAAACGAAAAAATAGCCAAATTTGGCTGGTCCAATATGGTGTCCAGCTGCTTAGCCTTTTCCCTTTTTACCTAACTACCCCTACATATTAATTGTCACATAATAAATGAAAGCAAAAATGGACCCATATAAGGTCATGCATGTCACAAAACTATGAATGCAACCTTTTTGTTTGAAATTAAACAGCTGTAAACACCCAAAATGCAGTTAAGAGCCTAACAATTATCCTGCTTTATTCCAAACATGTCATGATCAACACCTATAATCTTATAATTATTATTAAAAACAATATATATTAAAATTGACCAAAATACAAAAAATATTATTAATAAAGTTTAATGATATATATATGTCACAATAATAAGTTTGGGACATTGAGAGACACTGGTTCTATTCTCACACTTGCTTCTAGTCCCACATGCATTGTAAAATTATTCTGAATGAAATACAATTCAATAGTATGTTAATTGTATAACCCCACAATGCAACCACCTAAGTGAAGTAAATAAAGAAAATAATCTCGGTTCGGACTAAAGGGCATAGTCTGATGATATTAACATGTTGGATAAGATATTGGCATTCTAAGCGGTGAAAATTCAAATCTTATGAGTAACAAAAATAAATAAAAAAGACGTTAAAATAAATTCAGTTCGTCAAGAGACTGAGAGAGACTGAAAGACACAAATATTTATATATTTTGCTAGATTATGAATATTATTCAGATAGGGTGAAGTTAAATAAAAAACCAGTTTTAAGTATAAAGACGTAGAGTCACGTATAATAGGTACAAAAGTGATTTGCTTGTTTAATCGTGTTACGTAATATGTACGTTTAAAATTTACAAATGTTTAAATAATTCTTTTAGTTAGTTATTATTGGTTATATATTGAACATTCCTCTAATCAAATGTTTGCATAGTGTTTGAATCAAATACAAGCGAAAATTGGCATGCGAAGTGTGCGAAGTGAAAAAGAAGTTCACGTGGTGCCGTGGTGGTGAAACCGTAATTACTAAGAATAAACTAATTACACTAAAGCAAAATACATGTATTTATAATCACGTTAATTTTCAAGTTTAGCACATTTGTTATTACTCATGTATTTTGTTGCAACATAATTACTCTATTCATATTAATTACGAATTTATCACCACACGTTCTTTTCTATTCACTTTGCAAGGCATTTACGTAGGAATATTTAGCGATGGGTTTTTTCGTTGATGAAATTTTGTTGTAGATGTATAAAAGTGTAAGTTAAATATAATAAATCTATAAAACTTTAGTGAAATTGCCATTTGTAAAATGAATTAATGGCATCATTAGTTATAAATACACATACTAGATAATACTAGATTAAAGTGGTTATTTTATTTTATTTTTATAAAATTTTCACATGTATTTATTTTTTAAATAAGTACCAACAATAATTTAAATTAAAAAAAAACCATTAAATCTAGCCACCATTAAAACAGCCAAGCAACCTAGGAAAACATGTATATAAACCAAACCACCCCTTCCAACTATCAATGTAGCATTCTAAACTCCAAGAAAATGACATTTTTGCATCAAAGGTTTGTTCTTTCATGTTTACTCATGTTTACATGTTCCCAAGTGCTCCCCGTTTCGTCTCGAGGGCCGATTTATAAGCCCCCAAGCGTCGAGCGACTAACGGACCGTTTCCATTCCACACCGGTTGATGGGAAAATGACAACTTTTTTTGGAGCATCACACATTCATATGAAAAGCAACGGGTCATATGCGGATATTGTTTTAGATAAAACTTCAGGTAAAAACGATCATTATAAATTTATAATTGCATATTTATTGACAATATGTTGTGTTCTTAACTTTGATTTGCTGATTTTCGGGTTTTGGCTTTAGGTTCGGGTTTGGTTTCAAAATATAGGTACCATCATGGATTCTTTAGTGTTGCAATAAAGATACCGACGGGGGACACATCGGGAGTAGTGCTAGCTTTCTACGTGAGTTTTTTTCTTTACGACATGTCTATTATAAGTATGTCTGAATGAAAATGACTAGAATGCCTTTACTGTTGTTAATTATCAGATGTCTAATGCTGACGTTTTTCCACACAACCATGACGAGATTGACTTTGAATTACTTGGGCATGTGAAGAGAAGACAATGGGTTCTTCAAACAAATATTTATGGGAATGGGAGTGTCAAAACAGGAAGAGAAGAAAAGTTTTACCTTTGGTTTGACCCTACACAAGAGTTTCATCAATATAGCATGTTGTGGAATACCCATCACATAGTGTAAGTTTCATTATTATCTAAGTTTAACCATGGTTTTACACTGAGTATAGATGATACAAGTAGAGGTGTTTTTTGGGTTTTAAGTCGGGTTATTCGAATTTCAATGTTTTAAATCTAGACCTGAATACCAACCCGAATCTCTCGCGGGTCTTTTTGGGTTCAGGTTGACTTAATCAGGTTTGGAGTATCTAAGAAACTAAAAAATAATAATAATTAAAAAAGATACATCGCTAGAACTAAAGCGACATATTCTTCTTTACTCGTAGAGCAATTAACCAAATAATAAACAAACATAACCCAATAAAATTACATATTCTTTGATTATGGTTGCTATTAGCCTTAAATCGAAAACATATATAAACAATAAACAATTAATCAACCATAATAGGTGGGATGAGAGCGGGTAGAACAGGTGGGATTTTTTGTGCTTATACAGCTATACATAATAATAATAATAATAATAATAATAATAATAATAATAATAATACGGTGCCTATACATTTATACATAATAATAACATAAGGTTTTAAAACAAAATATTTCTTCAGGTTTTTTTGGTTAACCTAAGAATTTTAAACTAGATTCATTAACCAACCTAAATTACTTCTATTCGGGTTTAGGTTAGTTGGATTTGGGTTTTCTCGACTCGAGTTTCGGTTAAAAGTGACCACCTTAGTTACAGGGTTGTTTGCACATTCAAACAAACTTTGAACTCGGAGTGATTTATTTTACCTCTAAAATTTTATAGGTTGCTTGTCACACATGTAATCAATTAAATTCATGCTCATTCTTTATTTCTTTATAAAACAGGTTTCTAGCAGACAATATACCAATAAGAGAAGTAATTCACAACCAAGCATCATCGTCTTTATATCCATCAAAGCCAATGTCATTATACACGACCATATGGGACGGTTCAAAGTGGGCCACACACGGTGGAAAATACCCCGTTAACTATAGATACGCACCATTTGTCGCATCATTGGGAGAACTTAAAGCAGAAGGTTGTTTGACGCCTAAAACAAACTCAACGTCTATAGACTCATGCTCAAAGAGTCCAACTTTTTTGTCCTCGGACCCTGTTGAAGGAGACGAGTACATAAAGCTAACGAGCCAACAAACCGTTGGTCTAAAGTGGGCTCGATCTAAACATATGTTTTACTCTTATTGTAAAGATACTTCAAGATACAAAGTTCTTCCAGCAGAATGCAAAGCTTAGTTAGAAGCTAGAACCTAATTGTTTGGTCATATATGTTTATTATTGTTTCATATATAGTTTGGTCATATATAAAGCATACAACTATTGTAACTACAAGTATACCATACATTGGATTGTTATATTGTTACATGTTATTTCTTTATTTTAAATTATAGGTCTAATAATAACAAATAAAAAAGATTAATGCAACTCTTTGATTGAGTTCGTAAATATATTTTGGAACGAGACAAAATGAACTGTAAACACTCTAGCTTGAATAGGTTCTGAGTTTTTTTTATAAAACTTTAGGATTATGCTAAACGTACCTCACATTTTCTTACTTGACGCACCCGTTTCAACTTATCATATAATTGACATTATCCCTTTTCACACTAACAAAGAATAACCCTTGTTTTCGGTTCAATTTGCAGTTTTACAAAGTATGATTTTGATTCAAGCCGAGCAACCCAAATAAACCGAATAACAAACAATGCGTGAGTTTTTTACGTATCCTAACCCTGCTAGAGTTTCAGCCAAACCCAATTTAGTAACAAACAATAGTCTAAAGTATAAAAAAAGGTTATAAAAAATAAAAAAATAGCTTATTCAATTTTAACCAAAAGCTAAATTATTCAATACATCTTTTATTACGTTCGAATAAATCCCAAACCAAATAACCGACATGAATAACCCTTGAAAACCTCATTGTAGGAGTGTTCTTTAGGTTTTGGACTGCTTAAAAATGATCCAATAACCGACCTATTTAAAGTTCGGGTTGATCGGGTTCATGCTATTTGGATTCGGCCTAGCCCAGGTCAGTTTGTTCGGTTTTCGGTTTTGAATATGAAATAATTTTTTTATTTCATAAAATGTCATCTTGACACTACCAAAATATCAATAAAATTCTAAAATCATTTGACAATATAATATGATAATGCTCAAAAGTCTTGAAACTTAATATTCCAAGTACCAAAGAATCCAAACAACTACGCATCTATATAGAAAATACAATAAAGTTCGGGTTGGTTGGGGTCAGGTTATTTGGGTTATAGTTTTTAAGGTACCTTCTAATTTAAGTTCAAATGACTACATATTCGAATAAGATTTCAGGTTTTGAGTAAAAACGACAGTCTACCGTAACAAAATATACTTTTAACTAGAGGCGTGCAAATAAACCGGATTGACCCGGAAACTAAATCGGTTTGAAACCGATTATGTAGAAATTGGTTTGGAACCGATTTAAACCGTAGGTTTGGAACCAATTTGTAACTATCTCCACGAAAACGAGTTCTAATATGAAACTGACAAAAAATTGGTCAAAACCCGAATCAAAACGATCATAACCCGAACTGAAACTGATTGCAACCTGGTCAAGAAGCCGGTTTCAACCCGAACCAAACCGATGATAAACCGGTTTTGACTTTTGTTAGACAAACCGAACCGTTTTTGAGTTTTAAACTGGTTTATGCACCTCTATTCTCAAGTATTTTATTCAAGTTCGGATAAAATACTAGATACTAGATAATTTTAGATGGTGGATCAAGCCAGTGGATTGGTTACCTACCAAATAAAAGGTCTGTTCGGGAAAACCATCTAATTCTTCAGAAAGAATTAACTAAAAGCCTCTAATTGTTTCTGATAAACCAACATATTTTCTCTGAAAACCTGTTAAGACTTCTGCTACGAAAAACGGTCGTGATTCGTATATTCTTTTAACTAACAAAATATACTTTTAACCAACCCAAATTTATATTATTTTATTATCCATAATAAAAGCAAAAGATTTTACCATGATAACACTACCAAATTCCAAAACCCTAATCAAGTAGCATATCATTAGCTTCCGCTTTTATATATTCCAATAAACCCCCAAAACCAGTAAAAAAAGATATTATTATTATTATTATTATTATTATCACACACGCGTCTTTCGTAAGCAGAATCTCCATCACTCTGCTCATTTCACACACACTATATTACGTTAGGGTTTACAATCACACACACATATACACATAATGACTGAACAGAACGGTGCCGCCGCCACCACCGCCGCCGCCGTCAATGGTGGTGGAAGCATATCGGCTATTATCCCTGGGTGGTTCTCAGAGATTAGCCCAATGTGGCCTGGTCAGTTTCCTATTATTATTATTATTAGTATCTAGTTTAGTTCTATTTGATTATTATATATTGTATACAGAGTACTCTGTTCTTATAATTTTATTGTATATTTGTATTATTAAGCTGGAGCTCGGCTAGTGCTTGGCTCGGTCTCGGCTTGTTTATTATTTCATAATTAATTTTTATACGTTTTTAATTAGTTTTATATATTTTGAGAAAAAAACGCTTAAGCTCAAGCTCGACTCGAGTTCATGTAGCACCTTAAACATGCATTCAAAGTTTCAAACTCAAGCTTGGCTCGGTCTCGGCTTGTTTATTATTTAGTAATTAAATTATGTACGTTTTTTTAGTTGTTTTTATATATCTTGACAAAAACCTTAAATGAGCTTAAGCTCGACTTGAGCTCGTGTAGCACGTTAAACAAGCCAAAGCTCGGCTCGAGCTTGGCTTGCAGTGTGAAGACTGAAGTTAATACATAGAAGTACAAAATAGGTAAAACTTATTAAAATACACAAGGCTTGAGCTCGGGTTTGATAACAAAACGAGCTTTATTTGAGGCTCGGGCTTTTTATAGATTCGATCTCGAGTAGCTCGTAAGCGGCTTGGCTCGTTTGCATATATAGTTTTTAGGCCAATATTTATGCATGTATTGGTTGTATGTTAAAACATATAGATAAATCTGACAGGTTATATATCATCATCATTTTCATGGATAGCTCTTTATAGAATTTATTATTATTATTACTATTATTATTTTTATATATATGTTGGGTTGATTCTAGGGTAGTTAATAACTTGAATAAATATACTATTTCTGTGTTTTTATTTAATTAATCATTGGGTATATGTTCTGTTGTTATTAACACACAGGATTGACAAAGTGATAACTGATAACTGCTTTTTCACTTAAGATGGTTGAATATAGGCTTGGTTTAAAAAAGCGTTAGGCGAGGCGAGGCGAGGCGAGGCGTTTTGGTTCAAAAATCCGAAGCGCTAAGCGCTAGGCGCGAAGCAAGAGCTTCACGTATGTGAGGCGCTCAATATAAAAGTTACTAAAAATTAATTATGCATGACATATTTTACTTGAAAATCAATCATAAAGATAAAACATATTTGTAAAACTAAACATGAATACTTAATACGTAGGTTAAACATTATAAAAACATATTTAGAAGTTGCAAAACACTTAAATTCTTAGAGTAAAAAGTAAAAGGTATAGTAAAAAGTAATAATGAAGTTGCAAAACACTCTAATTTGGACTGAATCACATGAGGCGCTGCCTCAAGCGCCTCACGCCTCGCCAGCTAATGCGTCGCCTCAGGGCGCCTCATGTATTTTAGCGCCTTACGTAAAATAAGGCGTTTTCAAAAACGCCTCGGGCGCGCCTTTTTAAACCAAGAATATAGGACACTACTAATAATGGATTACATTATTTTATTTTTATCAAATTAGAATAAAGATTCCTCATAGAGGAAGTTTGCTGTTTAATGATTATTTTGTGTTATTTATCTCATGTTGATGCAAATAATGATGCAAATGTAATTCACTTATTTGATTGCTTTGGTTGCTTCTGTTCAGAATTCTAAATCCTTTTGTCGTTTTTTAATTTGATTTTCGTCACTGAAAATGCATGTAATGAATAATGATATTATGTTTTGATGGTAGCATGGTGTGTAATTCTTATTTTTTAATAATGTACTTTGTGTTGACTTGCAAGCATTTCTTTATTCAAAAATAAAATTGGATTCTGTGCACTTGGGGTGTTATGATTACTGGACATTATAAGCTCTCACTGATACATGTGAATAGAAAATCAAATTGTCAATTTAGTTGAGCATGTGCTTAAAGTTGTGCAGCAATAATCATTCATGTTGTCTAGTACTCACTTTTTAAAGTAATTTTTTTTTAAATATTTGACTTTTGTGAGAATAACAGATTGATAAATATTTAATAAAATTTTTATGGACTTACCTCTGCCATATGAAATCTAATACTTTTTAGTCTTTAAAATAATCATCTGTTGACTTTTTGTTGACCTTTCTGGTACATGCAGGAGAAGCACACTCTTTGAAGGTTGAAAAGATACTATTTCAGGGCAAATCTGATTACCAAGATGTTATGGTGTTTCAGGTATTTTATTTTTAAAAACATATTACTTCAATTATTTGTTTTAATAGTTGGTTATTTGATTTCTACTTGCTTTAGTCTGCAACATATGGGAAAGTTCTTGTTTTGGATGGTGTTATTCAACTTACTGAAAGAGATGAATGTGCATATCAAGAAATGATTACTCATCTCCCACTTTGTTCAATTCCTAACCCGAAAAGGGTAATTTTATTTTGTTAGTTTGCTAAACATACAAGTTTTTCATTTATTTGGATTAATTTCACATTTAATATTTTTTTTATTTGCAGGTTTTGGTTATTGGAGGTGGAGACGGTGGTGTCTTGCGTGAAGTGGCTCGCCATTCTTCAGTCGAGCATATTGATATATGTGAGATTGATAAAATGGTAGTTGATGTGAGTCATCATGACCTTTTTTTAACTTTATTTTTTTTAGTTATTTTCTATTTGATTTTGCTTAAGATATCAATATACTTTTCATATATTACCTTTTAGTCATTCTTTGTAAACTAATGAACACAAACGCAGCATGTTCGTGTACGTTTGTTTAAATAAACAAACGGGGTTTTCTTGTTCGTGTTCGCTTATTATAGTATAAACGAATGGTTCACAAATTTAAAGAACAGACACAGCTGAACATAGATGAAAGGCAATAAGTAACGATAAAAGCAATTAAAAGTAAATGCGAACAACAATGTGTCAGGGACTAAAAGTTTGTTTAAAGCTAAAATGTAACGAGCCTAAAAAGTAAATGAAAACTAAAGAGCATCAATGAACGAACATTCACGACCCCAGGTGAACAAAAGAGACATGCGAACATGTTCTGATGTTTGTTCGTTTAACTACATGAACAACAAATTGTGTCCCTGTTCTCGTTTGTTAATTAAATAAGTGGACTTTCTGCCAAACAGTTCACAAACGGTTCATGAATGTTCGGTTTGTTTACAGGCCTAGACTTTTGTGTACCATTGGCATTTTTATTCTGTAGATTTGATGTTAACATTATATATATATATAGATAAATATTGAATCTTGGTGCCACATAAAAAAACTTCAATTTCAAGAACAACTATTTAAGTAATTATTTAGAAGCCACTATCAGTAACTATCTCTTGCTGTAGTGGTTTATCAATTGCACCTTGAAACTTTCAATTCATTTCACCTCTTGTTCGCTCACTTTCGAAACCCTGTAGTGGGTTTTTTTAAAGCTTTTTTTTTGGCTTCTTAATTAATGTTTTGCCAATTGCCATGTAATGTTTTTAGAAGATAATAGATGCTTTTTCTTAACGAAAAAAAAACATAGGTAATTTATTGAAAGATGTATGCTTTTTAACTTACTAAATTATGTTAACCATTTTAGTAGCGTTAGCATCGCTATCGTCTAAATTCATGATGGTTGCGTGAATTTTTTTAATACGTTAGTTGTATTTTAGGGTTGACGAATTTAATTTATTTTTTTGTTTAGTTCTCGTGTCGTACCGATACCGATCGAATTCTCGTCAATTTGTAGCCACACTGTGCGTGTTTTACGAACCAACTACACATCGTTTTAGACATGTTTGTTTTATCACAAGTCTATTTCACATTGTGTGGGGTTTGTCAACCTACTACATGTCATTTTACACATGCTTTTATCACAAGTCTATTCGATTGTCAACACTATTCTAGCCGTATACTAAATTTCTTTTTGGGTTTGTCGTCACCGTAACGAATCTAACCGATACCGACCGAATACGTGTCTTGTGCTGCCGCAACGCGGCGGTTTATTACCTAGTTTTATATAAAGTCAACCTTTTTGACCGCTGGATTGTTGCGTACAAAATGAAATGCATCTGATGACGTGATTTATTTTCTTTTTTTACAGGTTTCTAAAGAATATTTCTCTGATGTAGCTATTGGTTATGAAGATCCTCGTGTCACACTCCATGTTGGCGATGGTATACACACAACAAAATATTGTTTTGTAACATATAATTTTTATATATTAATAAAGTAAAGACTTGATGTTATATAATTAAATATCAGGAGTTGCATTTCTAAAGGCTGCTCAAGAAGGAAGTTATGATGCTGTTATAGTTGACTCTTCAGATCCAATAGGTATAGCATTTTGACCCGTTTACCTAAAATGGGCCTGTTCAGGTCAAATACTCATATGAGTAGACCGAGTCAAACGGGCTGAGTTGTTCATTTTTTAATTTCAGGGCCTGCACAAGAACTATTTGAGAAATCATTTTTTGAGTTGGTTGCAAAAGCGCTTCGTCCAGGTGGCGTTATGTGTACTCAAGCTGAAAGCATATGGCTTCACATGGATATTATTGAGAATATTGTTGCAAATTGTCGCCAGATCTTTAAAGGTTCGGTTAACTATGCATGGACCACAGTTCCTACATATCCAAGGTAATATTAACAGAATTTTTGATATTTTTTATTATTTTTTTTGTGAAATTATTTAAATCTTTCCAATATTTGATTCAAACTTGACTTCAGTGGGGTCATTGGGTTTATGGTATGTTCAACCGAGGGACCCGAAGTTGATTTCAAGAACCCGATCAACCCGATAGATGAAAAGGAAAACCAAAGCAAATCTACCGTACCCTTGAAGTTCTACAACCGCGAGGTATTTTTCAGTTATTTTCAGATTATATTAATACTTAATTTGGCATTCGGAAATGCTTATTAAACCTGCTTATTTATTTATTTATTTATTTTTTCCTTCTCTCTTTATTGGTTTTCTAAAATAGCAGTCTGGAATAAGCAACTTCAACTGCTTATTTCACTTAAATCAAAATGTGCTTTTACACCTTTTTCTGATTTTAGCAACTATTTTTTCTTTTTTAATTAGACGCGAAATTGAAACAAACTTATAATTCATTTTTAACTTATTTTTCTTTGTGCCACTGATCACAAATGCTATATGCCAGCTGCCACATATGCAGAATAATTTTTATGTGAAAAAACAATTGGAAAACAAATTTTAAAAATTGTCATAAAATTTCACAAATTTCTAAAAATTGACATGCTTATTAGTTGCTACAGTTGTTAAAAAACAGCAATTTGTCGTTAAAATCGAAAATATAGAGTAAACTGGTTTATATTTTGCGTCTAATTGGATGTTAGATTATCTGTTTTAAAACTATTGAATGGTTTCTGCATACAGATTCACGCAGCTGCGTTTTGCTTGCCTTCGTTTGCCAAGAAGGTGATCGAGTCCAAAAAGTGAAGTCAGAAATCTATATAATAAAAATTAAGCAGCGAAAGGCAAAACAGTTCATGTAAAGTTTCCTGGCTTCCAATTGTTGATTGAAGAATGTTCGGTTCGTTCGTCGTCAAGATCAATCTGAAACAGAATAATATGAAGTTTTGTGTCGGTAACCGGGTAATGGTTCCGGGTCATAATTTTAGTAAGTTTTTTGTATCTGTTAGTACTTCAAAATTTTAAGTTTCAGCCCATGAGATGCATATAAGCATCATTTATGTTGTGTACTATTTATTTTATTTCCATAGATTTATTGTGGGGACTTTTTATTTATAAAACCCAATCTTTTGGGCTTATGTTTTTCATTTTTTTTTAATTTATTAATATGTAATTGTGTTGGGCTTCTATGTGGGCCTTTATATTCTATAGACCAAGTGATGAAAAATGGTCTTTTGGGCTGAAGAACCTCCTAAACAAAATGTTTTCATGTAAACTAATAATAACTGGCACGTTTTAGCGTTTAGCTTGCTATAGAAAGTCGATGACGTAAAACAAACCGATTGAAATTATAATTCGATGTAAACATTGAATATAGAAAATCGATAGCATTTTAGCGTTTTTTATGTAAACCCAATTTTATATGTAGAGAACTGCGAAAGTGTGATAAATACTTACATATTTATTTGGCATTAAACAGCTTTGATATTTTGATTTAGTTAACCTTTGTTTAAGCGATGTGAGAGAAAGACTCGATTACTCTTCATTGGATGTAAACATCGACGGACTTGAGTTTTCAAATTCGATAAATGTATATCTTTGTCATAGATCTATGTAGACTTGATCATTTGATATGAAATTTACAAACAAATATTGTGATGATCATTTCATATGTAAACTTATCCTTAGAAACTAGATTTAAATGGTTACAAAATAGTATGAAGTCATTAATGGTCTTTTTTTACAATAGTCAATAAAAGGATGAAACAAAAATTATTTTTTAAACTTTTAAACTTTTGATTGGTTATTTTATCGGTTGTCCTTGGTGGGCCCATTCTCTTCTCATAATACCATGATGATAAAAAAAAATGGTTGGAAATTTGTTTAGCCCAAGTTTGACCATTTATCATGACTTATTGTACGACACTCAAAAAGCTAGCATCAGAAGCTTCCTTACATTAATCATTTGTACCAATGTACAACACATGTAACCATCTTCACATGTATAACTTCTTTTGAGTACTTTTATATTCCCTTATTTTTATTTTTTTATTTATTTAAATTAAGCATTGTATAGAATACAATTTACAGTTTTATTATATATTTATTATTGAAAAGAACCTAAAATTTGTTTATAGTTACAATTATATGGTTAGTTTTATATTTATTTTATTTAAATTAAATATTGTATAGAATACAATTTACACTATTATTGTTGTAATTATTATCTAATCATCATCATCGTACTCAGTATATCCCACCAATAGCAAAGCTATGGTAGGGTCTGAGGAGGGTAAGATGTAGACAGCCTTACCTCTACCCTATAAGGATAGAGAGGCTGCTTTCGGTGAGACCCCCGGCTCGATAGTAGTTTTGCATCAAGCCTTGGACATAAGGCACATAGTACTCAATCATCGGGACACCGGCTGATCGGTGCATGTACCCTTGTCTTTTGGCTATCAACGCCACTACATGATGCCTGATTAACCGTCCGTCACTTTTAACGTTATTTTCACGAGATTAGTAAAATAACGTCAAAATTAGTGCAATTTCACTTTTGCCCACCCGAGGGTTCACACATATATACATCATATGTGCGCACCACAAGCAGGGCTAGTAATTTGTGTATAGTTACAATTATACGGTTAAAAACAAGTCTTAGGATGAACTATCACAAGTATGTTAATCTAAATCAACACATTGCCGCGTATAATAAAGTACATTTTACATGCGTTCTTAATTTTCCCTCTCTTTTTACTTCTCCGGATATAAAATTAAAACAAAAATTTATAACTTATTTTAAAAAAAACCTTGTATAGTGTAAAATTTAAACTTGACCTTAACTTATAAAGTCACCATGTCACGCGTATATCATTCTTTTGAAATCAATTCTAACTTTTATATACATATATATAGGGGAATGTTAACGTACAAATGAAATTAATGTGCTAAACATGATAATCAAGTAGAGTAATCATATATACAAGTAGAGTAATTACGTAATTACTCTATGATAATTACTCTGTGATGTAATTACGTAATTACTCTACTTGTATATATAATTACTCTATTTGATTCTCACGTTTATCACGTTAATTTCATTTGTATTTGATTCAAACCATACACACACACACATTACTAAAAAGAACCAAAAACTGTTTTTAGTTACAATTTTATGGTTAACACGAGTCTTAGAGGATGAACTATCAGAAGTCTCTAATCAACATACTCACATTATTATCTATAAGCTTGTCAATTATATGTTTAGATCACACGTCTTTCATGTGCATAATCGGATAATTATTCTAAGTATCTTTTCAGACGCACAATCATTACCTCGTTTTCTTAATTATCCGTTTCTTTTTTGTACTTACTGGATATAAAGTTAATATAAAGCTAAAATAAATAATTAAAGTCCAAAAATTGAAGAATATGATGGGAAGGAAGCCTAACATGATAACGATAAGTGGGTCCAAAAGGGTATCAAAATATCCTAGTGGATTAAGGTAGTGTGTTTATCATCATGTACTAGATTCATGAATACTATATTGGTGCTATGAACTTTTGACCATATATATCCATTCTTCCACCATTATCATGTATGTTGTTTTCGAGTCGTGAGAAGTTTAAATCGTGTTTAAATCGGTAATAACACGACAATTGACTTGACTCGACAATACAACAAGTTAATCTGACAAGATAATTCCAACGAAATCATAAACATGAGCTTGTACTCGACTTCTATCCAACTCAAGCTAAGTTATGGCTCAACGTGTTGACTTGTTTCTAGGCTTTACTATTGTTTAACTATGTATTTTATAAAAACATTAAAACAATATGTTAATAAAATTATCAAAATATCGTCACAATACCAAACTATTAATATAAAAAAACTGGCTACTTTATACGAGCTTAAGAGCTGTCTACTTAAGCCAAATCATGTATGCCGCGAACAAAAATTAATCGATTTTACCTATTACAAATGAAAATTATGTGTTATTATTGGAATGCACGATCAGATTAGTGCCATGAGTTTATTGGGTTAGTTAGGGTGTTTACTTATTTAATAGTAAACCCTAATTAACCCAATAAACCGTAGGCCCTAATCTGATCATGCATTCCAATAATAACACATAATTTTCGTTTATCATATACACCACTAAACTAAAAATAGTTAAAACTTACCCCTCAAAACTTAATAATAACTTATTTACTTAACAAAGTTCATATAACAAAAGTTACAAATTATCCCCTTTTCTATATTTATGAGTTATGACATGTATGCCATTCCTTTATCCAAGTATTTAAATTATGAAAACTCAATTGTATAAATCTATTAAAAATGTATTTAATTAAACAAGTATATATGAAATGAAATCTAACTTTTTTCTAAAGTAAATGGGATATTATGCAAGTGTTTAGAAATTAAAAGTATATAATAATTGTCTCTAAATAAATATATAAATAATAATTTTTTTTAAGATTACAATTTTTTTATTATTATAAGCAACGTCCATCATTTTCCATTTTTAGGAAGGAGGAACACATCTATTAAATCATTCATGCCAATGCATGCATCTTTTGATGACTATAATATATAAATACATAATGCATTAACTTTATATTATATCAATATAGTCACACTCGAAGTAAAATGAAGCCATCTAAATAATTAAATGATGCCCATGTTTTCCTTTACGTTAGAAGATAAGGTTTTTACTAATATAAATATTTGTTACACATAAATTTATATGTAAACAAATAATAACCCCTCTCATACTTGTAGGCGACACGAATACACGAATGAGTGTTTTACGACAAATATGATGGTCGTACCAGCTACCTATTTTTTTGCAAATATAGCAAACAAAATTTCGACTTAAAACTGACGACAAAGTCATATGTGACCGAAATTACTATCAAACTTTGTTGCCCATCAAAGTTGCGAGTGGAAAGTTTTGAAGTGTAACTGTGACTGAACTTTTTTCGACTTACGACTGAAATTTAAACTAGGGACTGGCAATTGCCTAGTCACGAAAATAAACGAGCATAACTTATAGTTGCTCACAAAACAAAGTTTTATACCAATTATCCCTACTGATATCTATTGACAATCTATTGTCTTTGTTCTTGAAACCACATATAGGAAGCTTAGAATTTTAATTTATTCAACAATCGTTTAAAGAAGGTAATTAGGTCGGTTATTTGTAAAAGTATGCTAGTAATTTTTAAAAAAATTTATAGAACGACAACTTTTATTAAATAAACTAGTATAGTGCTAAAAGCTAAAACGTACAACAAACCAACTTACAACAAGAAATTACATCAATCTTTCGTCTTGTTAATATAATATGTATATTATGTTATAAAAAAATCTACTAAATATATAGTATGTGTGTTTTGTGTTTATTTTATGTGTTCTTATGATTTTAGAAGGTGCCAAGAGTTGCAGGCACACCACTTATGTTGGAAATTGAACAATTTTTGGTATATTAGAAAATAATAAACAACTAGGAACAAACCAATCACTTATGTTTACAGGGGTTGTGATTTTAGCACTCCAAGAAGTCACTGAATTTTATATATTTGGATTTTAATCAGAAGCTCTTGGCAGGCACACCACTTATGTTGGAAATTGAACAATTTTTGGTATATTAGAAAATAATAAACAACTAGGAACAAACCAATCACTTATGTTTATAGGGGTTGTGATTTTAGCACTCCAAGAAGTCACTGAATTTTATATATTTGGATTTTAATCAGAAGAACCCGCATATCTACATATTAATATTATATTAAAATTTACATAAAGTTGAAGAAGACAATAATTTAATACAATTTCAGACATTCCAAAATATTATTATATGACTAGAATTAATAAAACAGAAGAAAAAACCATAATCCTAAGCATAAGTGTTAGATACTGAGATTTTTGCCTCCTTTCTTGTCTCCTTATCACTTAACACATACATAAATTATAATATGTTTAAAAGCACACAAATTTATATAGTTTGAGTAGAATGGGAAAGCTAAAAATAATACATTTAAATCATAACAAAATTACAAGTTTTATGAAAGAACCATTTAATGTGAAGAAACACAAAGCAAGGTTTAAAAGTGAGAGGATAGTAGAAGAAAAAAAATAAGTTGAAGTGATACAAATGGAGAAGTGATTTTAGTGTGAATTTTATTTTATTATTATTTTTTAAAGTATATAAAACCATAAAACCATTTTTATGCATGCTTCACCAAGAAGTTAAAACAATGTTGCCAATGCAAGATACAAGTGAAAAGATGAAATTTCTTGTTCAAGTACTCTTTTGTATTATATTTATCAATGTTTTCTTTAACGGTGTTTAGAACTACTCCAAATACCTAAGTGAGTCTTTCTGAGACGAGAACTGTTTGACGCTCCAAAAATATCATCAAGAAGGAAACTCACCAATGTGAAAGGCCCATTGAGTCAGGTTTCGAACCTGAGACTTTATATTTAACGTTAATCATCACCCCAAGATATTAAATCAGAAAAATCCAAATATATAGTTGACGTGCGCTTTTAATACGAAGACTTGTTACCTATAAGGCTGTTATTCAACATTTTAGGGAGTTAACAAATTATTTTTAATGTTTTAACAGCTTATGACCCTTATAATACTATAATTAGTTAAAAGACTTTTTCATATAATTTTTAAATAGTTTTAGGGAGTTTTAGTATGACAAAGTTAAGTTATACACTACAATTAGGGTGGGAGGGGTGGTTTCATTTTCCTCACACACACCACCCAATGATGATGTGCCACATCACTAGCTTCAAATCTATCACATTTGATGGATTTTGGAATGGGTGGTGTGGTGTGGTGTGATAGGTTTTGGTATACATACATATATATATATAGATTTTGTGAGTGAGAGGGGGTATATATATGTATATATAGAGAGAAAGAGAGTTCATCACCCAAACCCACAAAATGCGTGATGGCCATCACGCAACCATACCCATCATGCTTGAAGAAAGGACCGGCGGCGGTGTTCAATTGACCATCACGCGTGATGGGAGCCTCCTCAAGCAGTGCCCCACCCACTCTTATGTAATACAATCCTATGATAAAAATTAGATAAAAAAATATTCTAGCTTTTTACAGAATAAGTGTACCTGAGTGACAAATGATGAATTGAATGGTCAAAACTCGAATGTACTTGTTATAATTGTGAATCAAATACTACTTTATTGTCATTGTGATTGGTCCATTTCATCAAGCTCTCACATTCTACTATTTTTCATTCATCATCTATAAAGAAAATCAAGAAAATTAAAAGTGACTAAAAACTGTCTTCAAGAAAATTAATCATTTCTAATTTTCTTGTGTACTCAAAATAGTTAATTCACATCTTTTTTCATAGATAAACGAGCTTATATTTTTAAAAATTTATTATTGACTGTACGTAATCAATTACTCGAATGACAATATGAAAATTGTAGTTCGTGGTGTTTGTCACTCTCATCTTCACGTGCTCTAAGGTGAAGTATTCCCGTTCTCTAACCTATGTGCCGATTTTTATGTGCTCAAAAGGCAATCGTTTGAATGACGGTATTGAAGCATGTAAATAAAGCGATCATCGTTACTATTCTATGGTACACACATTTTTGTGTTGTTTTCTTTTGAATGTAATTAGTCACTTTCCATTTTGTTCAATATTATTATATTATTCACTGCATTTAGTATCTTACGGATTACCTACGCTTTTATAGACTCTTTAACTTTAAGGTTCGTTCAAGACTTCCAAAAAAGCTAACCCGTCATCCTATTCTAAATGTAAAAGTTCTTATATTTTTCGATCAAAAAAATATTCTACCCCCAAACTCACACGACTGTTTGTTGAATCCTTAAATGACCGGTTAATAGTGGGTGGCTATGATTTGATGCTTTTCAAACTTCTATAAGACAAATTCTCTAACGACCATTTTAAAGCATGGAGCTATGATCAGATGCACTAACCTTCATACGATCGTTTGACGAATCCTCAAATGACTATCTTGATACGGTGTAGAGTTGGATTGTCACTAGCATCCCTTGAATAAATAAATAAATAATTAATAAATATAGAAAAGACAAATTATTTCATTAGAGACTTAAGAGAGTGTTACTTCATTGATGTGACTTTGAAGTATCCATAACTACTTGTACTATATAAGCACATTTAAAATATAATATTAAACATATATATGTATATTTTTTCTATATATCCTTTTTATTTATCCTTTTCTCTTCACATATTTATACACACACCTACTATATATATATATGTGTGTGCATAATTACCTAATATTATCCATAATGAAAAAAGAAAATGTATTATCAATTAACAAGCTAACAATTATAAAGATAAATGAACTAAGATAGGCTAGAAAGATTATGTTTGTGTGATAAAACACACCACACACATATATATATATAAATAAAGACATTATATAAAGGGAGAAAAGGGTGTTAATTTGGTTTCATTTATCTTCTTCTAGAGTAAAAAAAAAGATAGATATGTATAGGTGTGTGTTTTAGAGAGAGAAAGAACAATGGAGGAGCAACTAAGTCAATCAACTATAACTCATCTTCTTCAACACACATTAAGAAGCTTTTGCAACCATGAAAACTCACAATGGGTTTATGCTGTTTTTTGGAGGATCTTACCTAGAAACTACCCTCCTCCCAAGTAAATAATATCTTTATTTATTTATTTAATTATTTTATTTTTATTTGTTATTCATTCAAATAAATTAATTATTCATTTTTTCTTAATTAATTATAGATGGGATACTCAAGGTGGAGCATATGATAGGTCAAGAGGCAACAGAAGAAATTGGTACATTAACTAATCTAATCTTATATTACATTCATAAATTAATAATTTAATTTGATCCAACCTAATATTAGTTTGTTAACATTCTTAGTTAACTATTTAATATTTGTATTCAACCAAATATTTAATTGTTTGATTTTCTAAGTAAATAGGATATTAGCATGGGAAGATGGTTTCTGTAACTTTGCAGCCTCAACAACTGGAGAGACAAGTTCCGGCAACTGTCCGGCATATCCGAACCATGAATATCAACAAAACCAAGGCCTTCAACCGGAGCTTTTCTTCAAGATGTCTCATGAAATTTATAATTACGGCGAAGGGTATTTTTAGAATTTACTAATTACTATTTAACTTTTTTTTGTACTTAGTTTTATTTTATCAAGAGTGAGTACTAAACATTGGGTGCATGTTAAATATTGGTAGTTAGTAATGATTAAAACATCTTCATTAAGGGTTATTTAAATATTGCTAATTGATATTTAGGTTAATTGGAAAGGTAGCAGCAGATCACAGTCATAAGTGGATTTTCAAAGAACCAACTGATCAAGAAATCAATTTTTTGACCACTTGGAATAACTCAGCAGACTCAGTAAGTTTATCTTTATATTATTCCACCTAAATTTTTTTGAATAATAACCATTAATTAAGGTGTTCCCATTATACTATTTAATACATCAAATTATTAAGATTATGATAAAATAATCACCCTTGAGATGATTTGTAACTAAATATTTTTCTGTTACCTTATATCAACCAATATTATCCGTTTTTACCCACAAAAAGCTCACATCTTCATTGTTTTTTTTTCTCTAGATATTATCATCCATCTTCGAATTACCACGTCCGACCAATTTAATTGTATACACAACCTGCCTAGGGTGTTACTAGTATTTTAACTATGTTGAATTTCAAGAGTTTGATTGCTTAACAATTAGTCTCAATAAATCATTGTGATATATTTTCTAATAATGCTTAAACATTCATTAACATTTTTTCATTACAGGAAGTTATAAATTTATTATAATAGTTATGAACCCACAACTAATTTGTGATTACATATTATCAAGGTATTAATAAATACCTAAATTCATTAAAATATATAACTAACCAAACTTTTTCTAGCTAGGATTTTATAATGATTACATTTAACATCATTATTTATGGGTACTTCTGAATTATTTGCTTGAATGTATAACAGCATCCTAGGACATGGGAGGCTCAGTTTCAAGCTGGTATAAAGGTAAAAGCACAATGTTCATATGTACAAAACACACACACACACATATATACAAGGGAAAGTTAGCGTACAAACTAAAAAACTATACTAGACATGCGAATCAAATAGTGTAATTATATATACAAGTAGTGTAATTATGTAATTACACCGTGATGTAATTACACTACACTATAATTACACTATTTTGTATGTATAATTACACTACTTGATTTGCACAGTTAGCACGTTAATTTAATTTATATGTATATAACTTTAATGTTTATTTTCAGACTATTGCTTTGGTTGCTGTTAGAGAAGGTGCTATTCAACTAGGATCCATTAATAAGGTTGCTTCTCTCTCTCTCTCTCTCTCTATATATATATATATATATATATATATATATATATATATAAAGCAGATCCGATTACGTCTATTCCTAATCCTAAATGGAATGTAACAACGTAGCGATCCATATGTAAACATAGTATCTATTTAGATACACTCAAATGACCCCTTCTCACAATGAGAATGTATATAACCCTATTCCGGTCTGGTCCGGTGTGAAATAAACTTATAATCATAGAATCGACTTGATCATCAGATTATATATTACAAGTTCATAACCCAACCCTATTGCCATTTTAGGCGAAACAGAGATATCTACTAATTCTATATATGTGTGTGTGTGACATCTACAAAATGAAAAAATATTAATCAAATCCAATTTCCACAAGTGTTCATAAAAACCCTAAAGGACTTTAAATAAATATATGAACCAAAAATATGAAAGGTTGTTTTTGAGTTGCAATATGTAAGACATGAATGTTTAAAAACATGATACATTTATGGACACCTGAAGATGATTGATGTATCCTACGTACGTCAATTCACAGTTATTGTTGAAACATCATCAACACATGTGTCGTCATAACATATAATAAATGTTGTTATAATATGATATTGATATATAAGCATGCATAATACTTTCATTGAATAGTAGTTACTAAAACAGGCAGTAATAACAACTTGTTAACTTTTTACAGAACAACAGTGCATTTATGTTATGTTAAATTTTACTTTCCAATTTATTACATGTATTATATAATTTATATTACTAGAACACTTTGATGAATTTACCAAAATACCCTTGCAATATGCACAACAAAAAGTCATGAAAAATGTCAATTTTTTCTATACATTGCATCTTTGAAGTTACAATCCACACATTTGAGAAGTTTCATTAAGGGATAAATAATATTTTGGTTATCCATGGTGAAGGTAGGTTTTATCGGTAGTCCGTAGGGAAACTACGTGAATAAAGTATTCACTGACGGATCACCAACAGTTAATACCGACATATCCGGTGAAAGCTTCATCGTATCAATGGATCCGTGAAAATTGTATAAAAAATTACTCCTAATGGCAAAATTTTGATTCCATACGCTTTTGGTAAAACCAAACATTTTGGTTCCGAACTTTTGGTTCTCGTTGTTAATCTCTCAAAGCTTTCTCTTTATAATCTACTAGATAACCCATGCATACTAATATTACGAGTTGACCATCGTGTCAATATCACCAATAGATTAGCGGCATACAATATATTGTATAACGTCGGCGATAGTCATTATAGCAGTGCATACCTTAATATATTATTTTCTTGCATTCTTATGTTGACGTGTCTAAATGCTATTCATTTTCTTTTTGTCACTAATTAAAAGGTGATTGAAGATTTGAACTATGTGGTGATGCTAAGAAAGAAATTGAGCTACATAGAGAGCATCCCAGGGGTACTATTACCACACCCATCATCCTCATTGTATCCCTATAAACCCGAAGGGTGCAACATGCCCGAAGCATGGCCCTTCCACGCCGGCATAAGTGGCAATGATTACATTCAACCGACAAACATAACTCCTTCAATGACTAGCCTTGAGGCTCTCTTATCTAAACTACCATCAGTGGTGCCGGTGTCTTCATCAGTACCGGCTCCACCATACTGTGAGGCTACATCGTCTCAGTTTGTGACGGTGTCGCCAGAAAAGGAGGCGGTGGAGGAGGAAGACGAGGAGATTAAGGATGTGGGAGAATGTAGTAGCTCTATGTCATCTTATGGACATCACCATCAGCATTATCAACATCATGATTTAAATGTAAGCAGTTGCATGACCAATAATAGGTACTAGTTAGTTACTTAGTAGTTAATAAAGTTGATAATTAGAATCTAATGGTACGTGTTAGTTTTAATCATATTCTATTAGTGTGTTTCTTTTTATAATCATAAATTTTGCTTGAGTGATTTTATTTATTTATTTATCACTTTATCTAAATGACAAAAATAATGCATATATATATGGGAATTGAGTTCAATTCCATTTGCTAGTTTATGTTATTATTAACCCTTTCTAATATAATTAGTTAGCATCCTATTATATAAACAATACAAACTTGATGTATGACTTGAAATGATTAAAATAACTATATCTTTAGTTTGGTTGTTAAAAAATATATATAGATTTGTAGAGAAAAGATAAAATACAATAATATCTTAGCGTATAATAGGTACGCGAATACCCTATATTCACGAAATCGATCCATGAAATCACATCCCAACATCTCGGAATCGTCAATACTATCCAATTAATCATTGGTTCACCGAAAAAAACAGTTTTGGATCGTTAGTCGATCCATTTTTACCTTTTTTCACGACGACCGTTTTTAAGCGTTTTAAGTTTTTGGTTGGGCGTTTTAGTTTTTTGGCTGATCGAGCATTTTAGTTTTGGCTGAGCGGTTTAGAAATTTTTGCCTTTGAGCGTTTTTGTTTTTGCCTTTGAGCGTCTCGGGCACCTATCTTACGTTAAGCAATTATTGTACAGTATCCCCACCCTAAACTTGTATACTTTTTTACTTTGGTGGTCAAACTTCAACTTTTTTAGATTACTTGGAAATAGTAATAAAATTTCATAAGTGTTTATTAATGTTAAACCAAAATTTGAATGAAAAGTTAGTTAAATGTGTGTTAGTTTTGTAAACAATGAAAGTTTTTTAACTGTTTAGATTCTATGTAGGGTTTTGTCGATCTCCTAAGCAAGTAAGCGATGCGTCAGTCAAATCACATAAAAGCCGATGATCTGATAATGTAAACAAAGACGGGAATCGATGAATGAATTCATAGTTCTTCAATAAAATCTTGATTGTGTAATTCTTGATGTTCTTGATCCTACAATAATTATTTTTTTAATATTCATAAAGAAAATTTTTGGAAGATAAAAACATATTTTAGTAGTTGAGTGAATTTAAAGAAGAAAAACTTTTGAATGATTTTATTGAAATTTAACAGAGTTTTTTTAAAACTGAATAACTATATTTTAGCTGAAATTTTTCTTTGTTTTATCGGTTTCTAAAATCACATTTACCCGTTAAGCCTGAAGTTTTTATTAAACTGGCCAAACCATGTTGTTTTAAGTTGTTTTCAACACTCATTCTACAAGGTAACTTTGCATATTTTCTAGTAGCCATCGAAAACAACGATAAAAATTTGAAACGATTGTAAATGTTTTAAGAATCCAAGAAAATACCCAATAATGTTTTTCGTTCTAACAAAACAAAAGAAACTGTATTGAAGCTTCTATATACGTGTAACAGTATGATCGCTAATGAAAAGCGTCAACTTCTTCCTTAAAATGTTTAAGGAGATCTGTAAGTGTCATCATCGAATGTTCTTTCTTGTTTCTAACTCGCACGTTTACCTGAATATAAATACTCATTAAGCTCTAACTAGTTGTTCATATGAATTATAATTACAATCCAAATTTTATTAGTTATTCATATTTTTTTAAATTTTGCACTTCTTAGATACTCTTGCCATCGCTCTTATGAAAAAGCAAAGCCAAAAACATGCCTAACGACAAAAATTGCCTTATTTATATTTTTTGAAAATGACAAAAATACCCTTTCATCGTTAAATGTGACTGGAGTTAGAAAAAGAGTGGGGCAGTTACATAACCACCGCTTATGTATCATGGTTAAAAGCAAAATATACAAACGCGTTATGTAGTTCTCTACTTAAAACTAGTTGTATATGTATGTGAGTGTGTGGAATAACAATTTAAACTTTATATATTTAAAATACAAATTGACTTGAAAAACTGGCAAGATTAAATAATAGGGGTAATTTGGGGCCAATTGAAAATAAGTACATTAGACCACCTGTAGTGGAAAACGTCAAACTGCCCCCACCTCCAATCTTCATTGGTTGGTTTCTCGTTTTGGCTCCACCATTTTCTTCATTCAGTGTTGTGTACAAAACGTTGGAAGAGTTTTGAAAGCCAGAACGCCCCAGGCACAGTGTTCTGGGCGTTTTGAGGATGGAAAACGTCACACTACGGTCTACATGTGTTCTTATAAGTTTAAACTTTATATCCATTTGCAAGATTGGGGCAATGAGAACGAATTTTGCATTTGGAAGATAAGATTCTTGTAAATTGTCACTTGTAAAGGGGGTATTTTGGTCCAACAAAAATTCAAATTTTTGCAACTAAATGACATGAAAACTTAGATTTATGTGATGGGAGATGTAAGTACATTTCCAGTGTTGGCTTCATCTTCACCAACAACCAGTATGTAGTTGTACTGTGCCAACTGAGCTTCTCTGACTCTTACCTACTAATAATAATAATAATAATAATAATTAAAGAAACTATTTTATCTGCTTATTGTGATTTGAAACAAGTTGTTTTGAGGGTGTTTGGAATTTATTATTCAAGTTGATTATTTGTAAGTGAAATTAGGGGAGATAAAACCGAACCGAAACAAAAATCGATGGTTTGGTTTTATGTTTTTGTAAACTCCAAACTTATGATTCTGTTTTGGTTTTGCATGTAATAAAAACATAAACTAAAACCAGAAGTTTGTTTACATGTTCATTATATCTCAGTTTAAATTTATTTCTCATAAAATATTTCAACTTATTACATGTGTGTCTAAAAACTATATATTATTTACAACCTTCAAACTTGTTTCTTATTGAAAATTTTAAAGTGAACAAGAAATAAATAATACTCGAAAACCGCTCAAAGTTCGATCGAAAAATGCTCGTTTCGATTTCCACTCAGTTCGAATTTCAGCCGTTCCGTCCGGTCCGGTTGTAAACGAGCCAAGCAACGAGCAAGCGTTCGCTCGGTTCAGCTTGACTAGATACGGAGGAAATATGGAATATCTATGATGAATGGTGGGCTTGGCTGGCCCAAAACGCAAAGCCCAAAATAGAGTAAAAAATATATATATAAAGCCTTATATGATCTCGTAGTTATCTACTATGTGTATATATTGAACTTTCAATTTTGTTTTGTTAAAATAATATATAATATCCTTTTTATTAGAATTTTATTGTTATTACTTACCACTTGTGTTTTTTACTAGAATTTTTCTGCTTAGTATTAGTATAAATTTATCCGTTTTTACCGAAAACTTTTATATGTATTAAGTCTTCCTTCCTGACATTTTCGTTCAAGCTTCGTCATTGCACTCATTAACAGTGGTTATTAAAAGCGTGTGCTATGAATTAATTATTACTTAATACTTTCGTTATCTAGAAACAACAAATATTCATCAAACTATATATAATTGACAAACCATGCCGAACCGGACTCGAAACTCTAGAAAATTAATATGATGGGCGGGTTTTGGATTGAGCCAAGACCGAATATGAGTTTCTTTGGGAGTGAAGACCAAGATTCAAAACCTGACGCGAGAGTAAATTTTATCTCTTGGAGCAGTTTTAAGAGTATGAGTAGAGATAGATGTTTCATGTTTCGGTCTCTGACAACTCACAACCAAAGTTAAGACGCAAAACCGAACCAAATATCATTAGTTGATTCGGTTTGGAGCCGAAACCACATCAGATATCCAGGTTACTTGGTTGGTTCTGAGTGAACCCCCCCCCCACCCCCCAAAAAAAAAAGACTAAATAATAATAATAAGAAGAATAATAATAATAAATGAGGTTTCAAGATAACCAACTTTTTACTATTTTTGGCAATTTCACTTCATACATCAAGACTACACAATATCTTACCAAGACCCTTTTTGAAGTAAATTACAAATATACCCTCCTTTCACTCTACCCATTTTTAAGACCTCCATCAACATACTTCACCTTTAATTTAGGTAAATGTTAATTCAAGATTCTGAGATTCCAAGGGGGTGTAAATGAGCCGAGCTGCTCGTGAGCTACTTGAGCTCTCACATTGATAAAATAGCTCGAGCTCAAGCCGAGTCCGGACTTTAAATAAAGCTCGTTTAGTTATCGAGCCCGAGCTCAAGCCTTGTGTATTCTATGTTTTACCTCTTTTTTGACTTATATATATTAAATTCCCACTTCACAGTCGGGTGCGAGCCGAGCTTTGGCTCATTTAAGGTAATACTCGAGCTCTAGCTGAGCTTAGGCTTGTTTTAGAGTTTTTTTCTCAATATATATAAAAATAACTAAAAAACATATATAAATTAATTAATAACCGAGCCGATCAAGCTCTTGCAAGTTAAAACTAACCGACCTCAAGCTCTCGTTAGCAATGTTTTCATAACCGGATCGGACATCGCACCGAACGGCCAGCCGGCAACCGGCCGACCGAATAACTTTGGTCAAAAAATGACGAGTCGGGCTGGAAAAACAATTTTTTTTAAATAATGTTTTTTTCATAGAAAACTGGTTTTCCGGTTCGACCAGTTTGGACCAGCTGGTTCTATGGACCCGAGCGAACTATATAGAACTGGACCGGTCGGTGAATCGAATCCCGGCTAGTCAGGCCTCAACAACATTGCTCGTAAGTCAAAACGAGCGAACCTTGAACCTACTCGGGCTTGGCTCGGCTCGGCTCGGCTCATTTACACCCCTACAATTCTAATAATTTTGTTTTTTTGTTGATTTTGTTAAAAACCCATAATTTTCTTGAATAAAGATTTGATCTTTATTGTCTTTTTTAATTATTTTAGCAGTTTGTTAGCTTGCATCAAGTGGGGTTTCTTGTAACCACAACTGTTAGTTGTTTTTCTTGATTATTTAATGATTTCATGAGCTGTGTTAGTATCAAATAATGTATTAATCAAATAAAAAACCTTTCTTTGCAGTCCACACTTTCTAAAAACACAAACTTTTTTTGTTTCTTGAAACTGTTCATCATATTATTCATATTTGCTATATTCATATTTTGCTAACATGCACCTGCTTGTTACAAGAACCATTGTAATATTAATAGCAGTTATGTTAGTTATATGTATATGTGTGTGAGTGTGTGGAATAACAATTTAAACTTTATATATTTAAAATACAAATTGACTTGAAAAACTGGCAAGATAAAATAATAGGGGTAATTTGGGGCAAATTGAAAAATAAGTACATAAGACCACCCGTATTGAAAAACGTCAAATTGCCCCCACCTCCAATTTCCATTGGCTGGTTTCTCTCTTTGGCCCCGTCATTTTATATCATCCAGCGTTGTGTACAAAACACTGGGAGAGTTTTTGAAGTCCAAAACACCTCAGTTGGTAGTGTTCTGAGCGTTTTAGGGAAGTTTCAAGGGTGAGAAACGTCCCACTACATGTGTTCTTGTAAGTTTATAACTATCCATTTTCAAGATTGGGACAATGGGTACAAACTTTGCATTTGGAACACAAGATTCTTGTAAATTGTCACTTGTAAAAGGGGTATTTTGGTCCAACAAAAATTTAAATATTTGCAATTAAAAGATATGGAAACTTATAAAAATGTGATGTGAGATAAGTACATTTCCAGTGTTGGCTTCATCTTCACCAACAACCAGTATGTAGTTGTACTATGCCAACTGAGCTTCTCTTATACCTAATAATAATAATAATAATTAAAGAAACTATTTTATCTGCTTATTATGTCTTAAAACAAGTTGTTTTGAGGGTGTTTGGAATTTATTATTCAAGCTGATTATTTGTAAGTGAAATTAGGGGAGATAAAAACCAAACCAAATCAAAACAAAAACCGACGGTTTGGTTTTATGTTTTTGTAAAATCCGAACTTACGATTCAGTTTTGGTTTTTCCATCTAATAAAAACATAAACTAAAACCAGAAATTTGTTTACATGTTCATTATATCTCTGTTCAAGTTTATTTCTCATACAAAATTTCAACTTATTACATGTGTCTAAAAAACTACTAATTTATTTACAAAATATATTATTTACAGCCTTCAAACTTGTTTCTTATTGAAATTTTTAAAGTGAAAAAAAATAAATAATGCTCAAAAATCGCTCGATGTTCGATAAAAAAATGCCCGGTTCGATTTTGGCTCGTTTGATTTCCGCTCGTTTCGAATTAAAGATGTTCAGTTCAACTCGGTTAAACGAGCCAATCAATGAGCAAGCCTTCGCTCGGTTTCGCTCGGCTCGGCTTATATGAAGGAAATATGAAATATCTATTGAGGCATTGTGGGCTTGGCCGGCCCAAAACGCAAAGCCCAAAATAGAGTAATATATATAAAGCCTTATATGATCTCGTAGTTATCTACCATGTGTATATTGAACTTTCAACTTTATTTTGTTAAAATAATATATAATATCCTTTTATTCTTCTGCTATAATTTTATTGTTATTACTTGTTTCTTTAGCTAGAATTTTTCTGCCTAGTAGTTTAATTTTACCCGTTTTTACCATAAACTTTTATGCGTATTAAGTTCTCATTTCTGGCGTTTTCTTCCAAGCTTTGTTATTGCACTCATTGATAGTGGTTATTAAGAGCGTGTGCTATGAATTAATTATTACTTAATACTTTCGTTATCTAGAAACAAAAAATATGAGTTTCTTTGGGAATGAAGACCATGATTCAAAACCTGCCGCGAGAGTAAATTATCTCTTGGAGTAGGTTGAAGAGTATGAGTAGGGATAGATGTTTCATGTTTTGGTCTCGGACAACTCACAACCAAAGGTAAGACGCAAAACCGAACCAGATATCATTAGTTGATTCGGTTTCGAGCCGAACCCACATCAGATATCCGGGTTACTTGCTTCAGAGTGATCCACCCAAATGAGGTTTTCAAGATAACCAACTTTTTACTATTTTTGGTAATTTCACTTCATACATCAAGACTACACTACACAATATCTTTAAACAATCAAGACCATTTTTAAGTAAATTACAAATATACCTTCCTTTTACTCTTACCACTTTTAGGTAAATGTTAATTCAAGTTTCTGAGATTCCAATGGGTGTAAACGAGCCAAGTTGCTCGTGAGCTACTTGAGCTCAGATTGATAAAAAAGCTTGAGCTCGAGCCAAGTCCGAACCATAAATAAGGCTTGTTTAGCTATTCAAGCCTTGTGTATTTCATGTTTTACATCTTTTTTGACTTATATATATTAATTTCCCACTTCACAGTCGGGCGCGAGCCGAACTTTGGCTCGTTTAAGGTAATACTCGAGCTCAAGCCGAGCTTAGGTTCGTTTTAGGTGTTTTCTCAATATATATAAAAAGTTCTAAAAAAAGTATATAAATTAATTAATAACCGAGCCGAGCTTGAGCTCTCGTAAGTCAAAACGAGCAGACCTTGAACCTACTCGGGCTTGGTTCGGCTCATTTGCACCCCTACAATTCAATTTTTTTTTATTTTTTCTTGATTTTGTTAACAACCCATAATTTTTCTTGAATAAAAATTTGATCTTTATTGTCTTTTTTAATCATTTTAGCAGTTTGTTAGCTTGCATCAAGTGGGTTTCTTGTAATCACAACTATTAGTTGTTTTTCTTGATTATTAAATGATTTCATGAGCTGTGTTAGCATCAAATATTATATTATATTATATTAATCAAATAAAAAACCAATCTTTGCAGTCCACACTTTCTGAAACCACACACAAAATATAATTTTTTTTTGTTTCTTGAAACTGTTCATCATATATTCATATTTGCTAACATGCAACTGCTTGTTACAAGAACCATTGTAATAATAATAATAGCAGTTATGTTAGTTATATGTATACTGGTTCATGTACTTGTGAAGTATTTGATCAAAAAGAAAATAATATTTTTTTCTTCTTCAAGATTTCAAGAAAATAATAATAATAATAATAATAATAATAATAATAATAATAATGATGCATTTGAGACACAACTGCAACATCTTTTTAATATGCATGATTGTGGTTTAGATCAAGAATTTATTGATGCACTGCCAGTGTTTTGTTATGAAGAGTTAATGGGATTAAAGGAGCCTTTTGATTGTGCTGATTGTTTATGTGAGTTTACATTAAAGGATAGTTTGAGATTGTTGCCTTTGTGTAGTCATGCTTTTCATATTTATTGTATTGACACTTGGTTGCTTTCGAATTCGACGTGTCCTTTGTGTAGAGGATCACTTTTTGGTCCTGGTTTTTGTGTTGAGAGTTCGAGGTTTGAGTTTAATGATTCGAGAGACGGAAATGATGTCGTTGATGGTCAAGGGCATTTTGGTCATTTCGAGCGATGTGAGGGTAGTGTTGGTAGTGAAAAAAGGGTGTATCCGGTGAGAGTTGGTAGTTTTAGAGCTGCAAATGTTGGAAAAGGTGAAGGAAAAGAAGCGGGAGAGACGAGTAATGGTAGTTTTGGTGATGGTCAAGGGCATTTTGGTCATTTCAAGCATTCTAACGGTAATGAAAAGAGGATGTATCCGGTGAGACTTGGCAGTTTTAGAGCTACAAATGTTGAAAACATTGAAGAAAAAGAAGCAGGAGAGACAAGTAATAGTAACTTTGATGATGGTCAAGGGCATTTTGGTCATTTCAAGCATTCTAGCGGTAGTGTTAGCAACGAAAAGAGGATGTGTCCAGTGACACTTGGCAGTTTTAGAGCTACAAATGTTGGAAAAAGAGGAAAAACAGAAGCAGGAGAGACAAGTAATAGTAGTTTTGATGACGGTGATGATCGTCAAGGGCATTTTGGTCATTTCAAGTATTACGACGGTAGTGCTAGTAACGAAAAGAGGCTGAATAGTCAAGGGCATTCTGGTCATTTCAAGCAACTTGAGGATAGTATCGGTAACGAAAAGAGGGTGTATGATCAAGGGCATATTGGTCATTCCAAGCAATCCAACGGTAGTACCGTTATTGAAAAGAGGGTGTATGATCAAGGGCATTCTGGTCATTTCAAGCAACCTGAGGATATCATCGGTAACGAAAAGAGAATGTATGATCAAGGGCATTTTGGTCATTTCAAGCAACCTGAGGATAGTATCGGTAACAAAAAGAGGGTGTATGATCAGGGGCATTTTGGTCATTTCAAACAATTCGAGCGTAACATTGGCAATGAAAAGAGGGTGTATCAAGTTAAACTCGGGAAATTTAGAGCAACAAACGTCGAAAACGGAAAAGAAAACGAAGCAGGAGAGACAAGTAATAATAATAATGTTGATGCAAGAAGATGTTATTCAATGGGAACTTATGAATATGTTGTTGGAAACTCAGAATTAAGAGTGGAATATTTTCCAAGTAAGAGTAGTAGGGGTAGTTTTGGTAATAAAGATAAAGTTGATAGTTCAGTGAATGAGGGTAATAATGGAAAGAAAATTAGTAACAAAAGTAAAGGTGAGAGCTTTTCAGTTTCCAAGATTTGGCTTTGGTCAAAGAAAGATCATCAAAAAAGTCAACTCTTTTCTGGTGCCCATATGGTTAGTTCATCTGTTAATATTCCTAGTTGACCATTTTCTGAAAGTCAATGGCTTTTATGAATTTTTTTTTTCATTAGTTGAAGGTAGAGTTCTGTGAATGATTATTAATTTCTTTTCATGGTTCACTTTATTAAATATTAAATATTGCAACATGTATTATTATAAGTATTATTAGACCATGTGTTATATTTACGGGGACCTGTGAGTAGATGAGGTGGCATTGGATGGTGAATTGGTGAGCGAGAACACCACACGGTCCACGCCCATCCAATCTTCTCCTCAACCTTGTGTGGTGAGTAGTGCCCTGTCCCGTGCACCGGTCTCTTACATTTGGTGAGGTGCTATAATTCTATTGGTTTGGGTATTTTTTTTTATATTTTAAAATTTGTTAAAAAGAAAAAAAAGAGTAAGGGAGAATGACAGGTATAACATCTTATGGTATCATGTTCGAAACTTGACTCAATATAGGGGGTTTTTCTACGTGGTGAGTTCCTTATTGACAGTGTTCTAAGGTTAGTGGGACTAGACGTCACTAGAGTGTCAAAATCAGTATGAATGGTTATCATCCCGTTTCAAGAATGGCTTACTCAAATATTAAGAGCAGTTCCAAACACTATTAAAAAAAAGTTTACTTTCTTTCACTAATATATGGTCACTTAACTTGTTCAAAACTAGTCTACAAAAGCTTTAATTCTTCTTTCCAAGAGAATCAATTTGTTTCATAACTATATAAGCATTTAAAGACAAAGAAAGCAACCCTTTTGATTTATAATATTTATAATAAATTTAATAAAAGAGCAAAAAGGTCTCACTCATTCACACATTTACAAACATTATAATATTTAATATAGGAGAAAATCATCTAATTAGTTATTTGTTTGAAGATTATTATTAGTTATATGTTTTGAGTATTCATGGAAGATAATTATGTTTACTACATGTGTTAGATATATCTATTATCATGTAGTCACTTTTATAGTGTAACATACTTTAATCCTGTCACATCTTAAGGACTGTTGCGTAAGTTTAAATTGTGTGGCATCAGCAAACGTACCTTCGGTAGGTAGCTTGCAAATGACAATAGTTAATACATACGCGGAATGTATTCACAGATTATTCGTTTTCTTCATGTATATGTGAGGAAAATGACAACACAATACTTGGAGTTGATTAAGCGTTTTTTTTCATGTTTATACAATAAGTTACGAAAATTTAGAAAATTAACAAGACAGCGAGAAGTGAATAATGAACAAAGATAATTGAATTGTATAAATATGAAAACATGCACTTTAGCACGGAGAAAGTATAATACACGGGCCAAAGTCGATGTGTAATACTCGATTTGACTTGTCTTTAATGGATTGAAGTATGTTATGTGAGAAAAAGTAGATACATGATATTGGATTTGCATATCTCATGACTACGAACTTAATCGTCTCATAGACATTGTTATAAAATAAAATGAATACATTGGTTTTCGGTTTTCGGTTTTCCTATATATACCTAGCGTTATAGCACTACACTTAAGAAAATGTTATGCGAGAAAAGCTAGGACTTGCAAGGGTAACACCCCAGAATAACGATTCGATAACAGACGAATAACATCTGCCCATGCAGACATACAATGACAAAAGTGTCCCAAAATAGACATATAAACGGCCATGATCGAGTGGACCCCCAGAATCATACCCGCGTAACTCACCCAGATAGTAACAATGAATGATCCCCCATAGACCATTATAAACACAATACATGTAGGTGCGACTTGTAACATAACAAAGCCAATGAGAAATTTCCGTTTACGCCATAACCAGCTGTGTTCTTGTCATAATCATACATTTCTGATAAAGCTCATATCATCTAATACCCGAATAGTTTGATAATTGCTTAAATAGAAATCAGTATAAAGTAGATTGAGTTTTATGCATATTATAAACAATTCACGAACACATAAAATTCTTTATTTATTCTTTTTTTTCTTATTTTATTATAATATCATTTCCATAATAAACTATTTTTGTTCTATATAAACAAACTTTAATTTCGCTATCATTTGATAAACACAAACTAAACTTTTATTGTGTTATTATCATTTGATAAATTGACATGCTAAAGTAAAGTTGTCACATCACCTTTTTCACTATAGTAGCATATCAATTACATCAAATGACATCGCAATTTTTTTTTAACGGCAAACTTTTATTAAACTATGAGATTAGTAAGTTGCTAGTCTGTAAAATACGGTACGTCAAAATTACAAACGAAAACACCATCACCCCCCCCCCGGCGGGCGCTCTTTACGTTTTTGCAACAGTTACGTTTCAAAAGTATGTATGTACGCAGTTCAAGTTTTCGTCCGATTCACCTAGCTTTTGGGTTAGAAAGGTGCTCGCTTATTAGATAAGACGCAGTACTTCCAAAACGAGATAAAAAAAGCAGAGAAGGGGGGGGGGTTATACACGCTTACTGCATGTAGGGGTGTGAAAAAAAAACAAAAAAAAAACCCGATTTGAAACCGAAAAATTCAAACCAAAAAAACCGAACCGAAACAAAAACTGAAGATTTGATTTATGTTTTTTTGTAAAAACCGAACTAACGATTTTTCATGTAATAAAAACTAAAAAAACCAAACTGAATTCTTAAATTTTTGTTTTTATATATTTTATATTAAGTAATTTATAAGAATTTAATAAATATGTAACTCAAATATTTTTGATCAAATGTACAATAGTCTATAATATAATTTTACAATTAACAAAATTATTTATATCTAAATTTATTTATTTTGCCAATAAAAATTCCGGCCTAAAAGTTTCAGGCTCAAATGATAAAAACCGAAAAAACTGAAACCAAAGCAAAACCGAAAAGAAAACCGAACAACTGAAACAAACTTACATTAAATGCGCATATCGCTTGAAGACCACACCAACTAATAAATTGCCATATAACCGAGGCCAATTGCAACTAATAAATGCAAGTTTATTAAAAGAAAATAGTCCAAAAACAAAATGATAAAACATGAAATACACTTACATTTTGATGTAATACAAATCACTAAGCTACTCAATGAACAAACAATCATCACTTTCCGTCTAATGCCTATGATGGCAAAATTTGATTCTCACAACAATAATATATTTGTTAGTATAAAATATACAAAAACCGCTTTCGAAAGTGAAAAACGCGATAAAAGCGCGAGTCCTCAACTCGATACACCAAACCGGATATAGCCTAGAACAACAATGATAGCAATGAACCAAAAACCAAACTAGATGCCATCAGTTAACGCTTCGTCTTCACAAGTCACGAGGGAAATTACTGATTTGCCCTTCCTCCAACATATCTTTGTTATTTAATTTGTAGCTTATGCGAATACGCATGACAAGTGATTTCTGGTAATGATAGAATATATTGTTTAATTTAACATATTCATAAAAAAAACAACTTATGTGAAGCATAGACTTTATTACGTACACCCGAATCATATTGTGAAAATGAAGCAGTGTTGTAAAAGTCGGATTCCAAGGTCCTCGGACATCAACCTTGCCGCCTTTTCCCAACTCGACCAGTATTACTCGCCAAGGTCCAACTCGGTCAAAAGTCGGAGTACTCGGGATTACTCGGCCTCCAATGTCAACTCGGCCATCAATTTTTTTTAAATCTTTAAAATTAAAAATTTAAAATTAACAACAAAATATGAATTTTTTTGAATTATATTTTTTTTCATATGATTATGCGTATTTTGACGTGAATTATGCTTGTCTTAGCGTATATATTACATCCAATAATTGTTTTATGCTATTTATCATGTCCGAGTACAAGCCGAGTACTCCCTACAAGGGGGTCGGCCGCCTAGGGACCACCTAGCGAGTTTTACAACACTAAAATGAAAGCAATTTAGATTTTGGGTTATATTTTTTAAATCCAACGGGTGAATTTTGAAGGGACGGGTTAAAAGTTGACCAAAGGTTATTCAAATGCTCACAACTAGGAGTATTTTAAAACTACTGAAACCGCGTAAAATGCAAACAGAAGCAAGTCGGTCGGGTTTAGACGGTTTGAGATGCAAACGTTATAGTTCATGACTCGGTTTACTTTTCACTGTTTGGCGGTTTAACGTCCTTTATTATATATGCATAATTTATTTTAATACAAACTAATGATTTTGGTAAACGTAAAAATAAAAACCAGTTCAAACCGTCTAAACCAAGCCATTAGCCCGCCAAACTGATAAAACCAGCTGGTCAAGGAATATGTTGTATTCTATATATGGAATAAAATCGGTTAACAAATGGAGATACCTTGCCATGTTGATTGTTGGTAACCCGCAGTTTCTGTGTTATTGACCCGTTGCCATTTCCAGGAAGTGAATTGCTGCTAGCGGGCTCTAGGTGTAACTGGAGAAACTGTTGATTGAAATATATACAACATATCAGAAAATATAAATCATTTCATTACAAAACTATAAATTATTCTTGAAATATAACGGGTTGAGATGGGTTAAAGTCACATAAAGTATTTATATTACAAAACTTTAATTTATTTTTGAAATATAAACTTTTTGACACACTATTATTTATAGAACTAAAACATGTTCGAGTCCTTTTGTAATAAGAAGAAAAGCTGTAAAAAATGAGCACTTTCAAATTAAAATGTTAAATAGCGTATAAACATTAGATATATAAAATGTAGTATATTATATAAAAAATTGTTAAGCTTATAAATTGCAAAATGAACCAAACGGCACAAAAAACGTAAAATCATTAAAGACATCAAGAAAGTTTATAACTTTTTAGAGAACTTATTTAAACTAATATGTAGAATTTACATAAATACCCCTTACCTTTGGTACAGCCGCCTGGAAGATGAAATCTGTATACACCTCAGAGGACTTATTTGTAAAACTGGCCTCAATTTCGGTTATATGCTGGCTTCCGGGTTGCTTAGAGATTTTGAAAACTAGGCTTAATGAGCTGCTCTCAAATGCAACTATCGGTGGATAAGTGGGACTATCGTCTTCTGTTCACATAGATTAATGTTTAATATCATCCCATTGATTTAAAGAGTAGAACATTAAATGCAAAACACTTACTAGGTATTGTTGCTTCAGGACCGAATCCGTCTAACAGATCCATAATAGGTGATGCGTGTGAGGTTTGTGCTGATGTCACCACAGGTGAAGAAAGTATGTTTAACTCATCGACTGTAGGTTTATTATCATGTTGGCTTATGGATAATATATCAACCGTAGATGACCCGTTTTGAGCAGGAGGTGACCTGGTTGATAAAAGATCCAGCAGAACATCGGTCCCACTTTTCTGTGCCTGACTCTGATTTGTACCTGAAATTATAAGAAGTAGATGTTAAAGATAGTTCCAAGTTAAAATTACTTCTAATTTAAAAAAAATTAAAATCATACATTATCATATTCGACACGCTGACAATTTGTAAAAGAAAGGATAATGTATGTGAAGGCCACGGACCACCCAATTATTCAACTTATTACATTCAGCATTAAACCATATCATTAAGCCAAGAGTATTTTTCACAAATATTGAACTATTCCTAACTGAAATAATATAATTTTTTTGGTCATGTTTAGCACTAATTATTAATATATAGAAAAATAATTTTCTGAAATAAGTGCTTCGGTTCAACTAAAATAAGAGCGTGTTTGGAATTGAGTTTGAAAAATGCTTATTGGCTTTTTCAAAAAGCCATTTTGAAAAACCAGGATTTGGGGCTTTTGGAAAACTGCTTTTTAACCCTTTCAAAAAGCTAAAATAAGAAAGACTTTTGTGATTGCCAAACGCATTTTATTGGTTTTATGAAAACACCAATAAGCCAATAACCATTTTTCAAACTCAATCCCAAACATGCTCTAATTACCGAACGTTCAATGAACCACTCGGCAGGAGGTTCGATGTTCGTTTATTCAATAAACAAACAAACATGAACACTTTGTCCATTCAGTAACTCAATGAACATGAATACATGTCTCGTTCGTTCATTTACTCATGAACGTTCTTGACTTTTGTTCATTATAAATAATTTTTCGTTCGTTTATGTTCCATTATGTTTGTTGGTACTTGGTTTACATTTGTTTAAGTCTGTTCTTTTACGTTAGTTAATATAATCATTTAAATATTGAGGCCTATTACAATGCAGTCTAGTTCTAGTAACTTTTATACCCAATGCACCGTTGTTCACATTTACTTTTGATTGGTTTTAGCTCAATTAAGTTTGTTCATCTATGTTCAGTTATGTTCATTCGTTTGCATCCGTGAACCATCCGTTTATAACTTTAACGAACGAACATGAATTTTCTTAAGAACGAACACAAACAAGAAAATCTCATTTGTTTAAGTGTTCGTGTTCGATCGTTAGTTCGGTTAAAGCTAAAACGACAAACTAGTATCATTACAATGCATAAAAATTCCAAGATCAACTTAAACTTATTAACACTCATTATTTATATAACTTAGTGGACTAATTGTTTATGTAAAAATACAATATTTCAGCAGATAACCGTTACATCAAAGCCAAAAGCAGTTTCATAAGTATTGAAGTTAACCTGATTGTGATGAAGATGACAAGATATCATCACCAAGGAGGTCTTGAAGAAAATTGGCACCCGAAGAGGTGGGTAGTGCAGGTTCATCTGCACCTAAATCAAGCAAGTCTAATAACGGGGCATCGACAATTTTGGGGACGCCATTTGGAAGTTGAACTGGATGGCCTGCTGAGGTGGAAACAGCAGCTGGCAGAGAACCAGCCCTCCTTCCACTGTAAGTGGCTTCATCAAGAACCGGCATCCTTTCAACCAGTGCCGACCTTCAATTTGGTCAACACAAATATCAGTGCCATGTCAGAAAAAAGTCAAACTTGTTCAACATTAGTATATGTATCACTTTATTTTGATGCTTTTGAATTATGGATTCTATACCTTATATTTTGATGCTTTTGAATTATGGATTCAAACTCAATTGATCTTTGCTGCAGTTCAAGCAGAAGGCTTCCTTTAGATTGATTGACAATGTCTTTTATTCTCCTGAAACAAACAACTATGATATCAGCACATATAAAAGTAGCACCTATGGTTAAAATAATAATAATAATAATAATAATAATAATAATAATATCTTACTGTGAACAAGAAGGGAAACGTGAAGACAGCTTCAACAAAGCAACCAAACACATTGACCTAGTGGTAAGATCAGATGTATAGCGTTTGCTAGCAATCTCTATAGCATCCACTGCGTCGTTCTCAGTTACCTGTGCAAAAAAACTCAAATTAAACATAGATTTAGACACCATTATAAAAAATTGTGATGTAATTTGATAAACAGTGGTAATTTAAAGGTAGCAATTTCAACTCATTTATAGACAAATGGGCTATATTCGGTTATGTCTGATCTCTAACGGGTCAACTAGGTTAAGCTTAAAGATTTAGCTAAAAAGCAGATTGATCCAATGGGGCAGTGATCATCCCAAACGTATAAAAAGGTGTATGTAGGTTAGTGCAATCATAACCATTTTACAATAATATAAAACTGTCTTTGACCCATTATTTAACCCATCAGACCTACCACTTATTATAAATATGCCAGAAAAATTCGGAACTGGACCACGCGTCACGCATACACTGTTTGAGGGCAGTTTGGGTAGTTTGAGGCCAAATGAAGCAAATCAAGAATAAAAAAAATGAAGATAACTGAATTATGAAGAAGCAAACTCACATTCATAGGTTCCTCTATAGCAAGCATTCCTACGTTGTTTACCAACAAGTCACCATATTCTCCTATGCACCATACTGCAACCCTAACAACTGCCTCCTGTTTCAAAAGCAGGAGATAATATACATTAATACCATGTGAATATCGGAAACAAATGGTGTAAATTTTCGGTGTAACACTATTCAACCTACCATTTTACACCAATATTGGTGTAACACTAACCACCAAACCGAATATCCATATTTTTTCATTTTAAAAATTTTGAAAAATACAAGAAAATTACTTACCTTATTGTAGTAAAAGAAAATTACTTTATTCAACATAAAAAGTAACATCAACTTATAAAAATTACATTATTAAATCGATTCAGTGAAACATTTAAAATAAGTTCAATAATGAATATGGTATTTAAACTTCTTATTATTCATTCATAACTGTTACAGATTTTGAAAAGCCTAAAATAAAAAGTAAAATAAAGCAATAGACTACGACAACGATTAAAACAAAATTAAGTTTTATAGAGATTATCATTTTGTTTTATATGTAAAATTACCCATTTGCTTAAACTTATTAGTTTTCATTTTTAGAAATAAATAACGAAGTCATTAAGAGGGAATGCATGGTACCTGGTCACCTGATGTTTGGATAGCTCTGTAGAGTGACCTAACTGTATATCCATGGAGGTTGGATGCATTGGTTATCACAACAATTAGAGCATGCCATACTTCATCTTTTATATAGTTTCCAGCCTATCAAACATTAGTACACAACCTTTAGTATTTCATTAAGCAAATGAAAAATTAGTTCCAATTTAAATACATCAAAGAATATTATTTGAGAGACCTATTACAAAAACACATACCTCACTAAGAACCTTAAGCATCTGATCAATGTACCAAATTTTCTCTGGGGAAAGCCTAGAAGAACATATTAACATTTAGCATGCATAAATAACTTTAAATTTTAAAAATAACTGATCATGTGTGTAGTGATTTCAAATTGTTACAACAATCTATGACTAACAAATAATGAAATCCTTAACTTACTTTTCCACAATGGAGCAAACTTTTTCAGTAAGATCTCCCTTGAAATCCTGATCACTTACTTCCAGATAATCAATTAACTCCTTGGTCAAAGGCTTTACATTGCTCTCGTTGACCAGAAGATACACAAGTTCAAGAGCTCTTTTACGAATTGAAGCATCTGAATCCTGATTTTTTTTAAGAAAGCACTTTCTGAGTACATTATACTACCAGGACTGTTATAACTATACTTATTATTTATAAGTTATAAGATTACCTTAACACATTCTAAGATTGTTGCACGATGTCTCTGCACGGCTTGACCATCTATTGATATTGCTCTCATCAGCATGTTTAATGCAACATATCTGCCATGGAAGACTTGAAAGTTTACAGTACTGAACTAAAAAGGTCAACAGACAAAGTTGACTTTGGGCCTTTTTATTAAGGTAGCATGAAGGGGGGATGTAGGAGATAGGCATTCATACGTTTTAAGTATTTCAAATTTAAATTATCTCCTGATAATGGTGCATGCTTGCATCATTAACTCATTGAGTAATCACTCATGTAATTATTTATATAAAAAAAATTAGTATTTGATATTTCAGATTTGAAATGTTTATACATACATCTTCATGTGAATCGACCAAAAAAGTGAACTGCGTTACATGAAAAGCCTCACATAATTTTAAAAAAATGATGATTGTCATAGCACTATTAAGGCCTCCAAAAAAAAAGACTAAACGAAAATAGAAAATAACCCATGTTCCAACTTCATTTAGATATATTATTCAATATGGAGGAAAAGACAATCCACCTGATATTGTTGTCACGGTTTGACAAGAACCGCCCCAATATATTGATTGCAAGAACACGCAAGCCACCACTATCTTCAATATTCATAATAGTTTCTACACATTCATAAAGAATGGCATTTCCTGCATTCTTGTTTGATTCGGTTTTTGTTGCCACCTAGATAGTCAATTCAGGCAAAGAAACACGGTAAGCAGACCTTCTATACTCTTTCACGGGTTGATACTTTTATGTTATAATTGTATTCATCATGTCCCAAAGAGAAATGATATAGATTGAGAAAACTTTAAGCCAAGCCCAAAGCAAAGAGAAAATTAAGCAACTGTCGAGCCAGACTTGCAGAGAGATTTATAAACTCTGCATTAAAAAGGTGAGGTGGTGTGGGTTAAACTTTAATACGGGTCCAAATGGGTTGTGTTGGCTGGCCTTTTTGGTCCATATTTTGAAGTTTATTGATAATAAGATAAGTAAGATTATAAAACTATATTATTAAAATAAGGGATAATGTATATAGAAGCCACAAAAATCCTCATCTTTTTTTCATTAAGAAAGCCCATAAATTAAAATTACTGTACAAACCACCCAAATACGTATTTGCTTACATATGTACAAGCTTCGGCCAAAAACAACTTTCTAAATGATGTAAATGCACTTGATAGGTACATGCTTGTAGCTTCAATAATGGGTTACCTTAATGAAAAAAAGATAAAAATCTGTGTAGCCTCCACGTGCACTATCCCTAAAAACAATAATTAATTCTTTAAACATTTAGAAACTTTAAGTGACTTTTGAACTGTTCGATTGACCAACTTCCATTTTGTTTAGATAAGTTTTACAAAAAGAAACTACACGAGTGACCCCAAATCGACCCATTTTAGGCAAATGAGTTCAAGTTGCCACCATTAAGCTTTAGACATCATGACAAGTTATCAAGATATCACAAAAGGTAGACGCTAACCCTATCAAAGGCATCATTCATGAAATCACTGTTTAAATAATACATTATATATCTAACTCCATAAATAATTGATCTATTAAAGAAACTACATTGTCAAAATAATAAAATGCTTTTAAGGAAATGATTTAGGAGATTTTAACAATAGCTCTTTGGGTGACTTTCATATCATTTAACCCAGTTGACCCATTTTTATTCAAGCGAATGAAATAAACATTATGTTTGTGTGCATATACGTATATGTATATATATTACGCACTTGACACGTTGTAGATATAAGATAAACTACTACCCAGCCCAAATCAGCCCATTAAACAAACGGGTCATTATCGCCACCTTTAAAGTATTAGACACCATGATAACTTATCAAAATATGACATAAATAGATGAAACCTGACCTGAGCAAGAATATCATTCATGAAATCACTAGCATCGGCATCTCCATTGCCTAATATGCGTAAAATACGCAGCAATCTTATTTGCAGAAAAGGGTCTGCAATTCCAGAAATGTCGTATTCGGGAGCATATGGACTGTTTACTGCATCCTTCAAAACCTTTACCAACCCCTCTGTGCATTTCTACATTAAATGAGAACCTTAGAGCACTTGAAATCACAATAAATTTGTACAGCAGTTCATTTTTTAACTTAATTTGATACTTTTACCACCTCTTTCTTTTCACAATGATGTCTTTTTGGTCATTTCATCAATAAATTCCATAATTAACAGATTTTCCAAACACTCTTTAACATCCCTCATTAGTACAACCTCAAGCAACAAAATTACCTTCTACAGTCTGTTTTATTAGATTGATTATCTAATTACTATGTACAACCGATTGATATATTCAGATGCGTATGATGATTTTAGGTCATTCAACCATATACTTTGGTAGATAGATATCAAACAAACAAAGTCAACTGTCAACATACCTTCCTAAAGAATTCAAGGGCCTCTTCACTGATTATACACAATTCTGCACAAAGCTGGATTGCAGTTAAAAGAACTCCATGATGCTTTTCTTTGAGTAAGGAAGCAACAGGATTTACAAAATTCTCTGCCAGATCAGGGACTTTTTTAATTATCCTTATAGAGCATAATGCTGCCTGTACATGATGAAAATATAGGTAAGAATGACTCTTAACAGAGTCAAAACAGACATAGGATAAACTTGGCAAAATAAGTGATGATTCCTATAAGCTAAAGAACTAAAAAAATCAGCTAATTATAGGCAAGGGTTTAATATGTATATGTATATATGGATTAATAGACAATTCTGATTTATGTATGTTGAATAAGCACACATTACGAAAATATATAATGACCGAATGTAATAATAGGCAAATTATATCACGCGGTTGAAAAATGTGTGTATTGCTTACAATTGACTTGTAATTAGTTCATAGACGAGGGTCATATAAAAAACTGACTTAAATTGGAACTGGAAAAACAATAACCACGTAGTTGAATTTAAGAAATTATAATGTCATGAATATTTTGGCTTATTACAAAAAAGATGTGATCTGAGGTATCAAATGAATAGCAATTCCCGAACTCTTTAAAATATTGGAATTACATTTAGACCCGTTTTCATTAACTTACTTTTTTCCGGATATTTGGATCTCGAAATTGCAGCAGTCTTTCTACTTCAGGTGCAAGATCGCGAGCCATTTCAGCAGAAGATATATTGCCCAAAGCACAAAGAGCAAGTCCCACAATATACTGGTTGGTATGGTTAAGATCTCTGCAAAATTACAAAAAGATTTTATTTCATAATTGGAAATCCTTTTAAGAAACTATCAAAGAAGATAACAATAAAAGATCAACTTTAGTTAATTTGTAAAAATTAACAAATAATAATATTATTAGTGCACCCACGTCATTTTATAACTTTATGCCAAGTTTTGCTAGAATCAGATCATCAAGAAGTATCATGCAATGCACGCATTGTGCAATGTAATCTCATCGTAGCAACATGCGATGCGCACATTATACCCTCCTGATGCGTGCGTTTTAAAACCAGGATAAGAATTAGGATAAGTGAGTACATACTGCTTTAAGGAATTTGTGACAAGCATCAAAACTTCTTGTCTTTCATCAAGAAGCAACATAAGTCCAAGATATCCTATTCTTTTCTCTGGAAATCCAGGAGCTGCAATTAGCTTGAGGCATTCCATTTGACCAAAATGTGTAGGATACCCTAACATGTGAATAAACATGAGCTTTGCCAAATTACGGTGTCTATAATCATTGTCATTATCACTAACTGCTGCACGAATTGAAGCACACTCTTTTCTAACAACAGCGCGTTCCTCTGCTGCTGTTTTACAGGCTCGTATAGCCCGAATCATGTCCCTGCAAAAACAAAATAAAGAATTATCACAAAGTAAGCATTGTCATGTGTAGATAAGAGCAGTACTCGCAAATTATTGGAGACATGTGAACTAAGTGATGTTTCTTAATTTTGCAGAAATTAGCATGCTAACTGGTAGAAGTATAATTCAAAACAAAAACGAATGCATAAAAGCCAGGGGAACCAGAAAATGAAGGTCTTTCATGCGCAAACACGTAATTGAGAAAAAATACAAGGTGATGAAACTTCAAGATAGTCGGTCTATCCATTAATTGCTAAAGAATAAAGGGTGATTCATGAACAAGACTAAGATAACGTACTGATTACAATTAGGGTACTTTATATTGACAATTTTCTCTTTGGACTGCCCCATAATATGATATATCAATGTACAGAAATTTACGACAATGAATCAAGTATGTTAAGAAACGTTAAGATCTTCGCAGAGAAAATCAGTAGGCAAGAATTCAGACACAACTAGAATAGAATCATGAAAAATGACATAACAACTCCATCGGTTCCATTTCTGGTGGACCTAACGACCTAAAAGCAGTTACAGAGCGATGTCTGTTATGACTTCAAATAATGATAAGACACACTCGTTGGCATTCAAATATCACCGGTACATTCTTTGAAATCTCAATGTGTGCCATTAATCCAACTAATAATAAATAAACAATCATGACCCCTAAAAATCCTTTCCCTACAACTGCAGCCCTACTATGAATCTTTCTGCCAATGTGTTACCCAAAGTTAAAACAATCCTCTCAAGGCCGATGAAGTAGTTATGATAGTTCTTTCTTCTATTATAACATGATTACATGAATACAGAAACTAATCTTTGATGCCAGAGAATGAGAGAAAATACATTGAATGTGTCATTGAATATTAGATACACCTGATACCGTGTCTACATCAAACTTTCGTACCTGATGGTTGTATTCTGGTTACCAATATCTTCCATTATAGTTGATTTAAGTGGTTTTACAGCCTTTAGGGTTAAAAATTCTATCATAGCTAGTTTGACTCTGTATTTATGAGATGATTCTAGGTCTGTATTTTTAGTTCATTGATGTTTTACATCTTCAAGCATTGGCATCGTCACCAATCATAATATAGAATCTTAAACACTCTCTAATAGATCAGTATACCCCTATACTTCATTTAAGACAGTAAGTAAACCGCACAATTTCAGATACTCGATCGATTTGTAGTGTTGAACACACAGTCTATAGCGATATAATTCATATAACACAGTAAAAATGAACAATTTCAGATACACTACCAGTAAACATGCGCATGTTAGAATGAACAATTTCAGGTACTCTAAGTAAACAAGCGCACGTTATAACGATTTCAGATACTCGACCAGTAAACAAGCACACGTTAGTAAACAGACACATTAGAGCAAACTGTTTCAAACACTCGACCAGTAAACAAGCATACATTAGAATGAACAGTTTCAAACACTCGACAAGTGAGTACACACGCGCACGTTATAACGAACAACTTCAGATGCACCAGTAAACAAACAAGCGCGCATTAGAATGAACAATTTCGTATACTCAATCAAACAAGCGCACGTTAGAATGAACAATTTCAGATAGTAAACAAGCGCACGTTATAACAACTTCAGATCCTCGGCCAGTAAACAAGCACACATTAAGATGAAACAAACGCACGTTAGAACGAACAGTTTCAAACACTCGATCACTTGAAAAACAATTTCCGATACTAGACGAGTATACAAGCGCACGTTAGAACGAACAATTCCATATACTCCATCGAACAGGCGCACGTTAGAACGAACAACAATTTCATATACTCTATCGAACAGACGCACGTCAGAACGAACAACAATTTCATATACTCGATCGAACAGGCGCACGTCAGAACGAACAACAACTTCATATACTCGATCAAACAGGCGCACGTCAGAACGAACAACTTCATATACTCGATCGAACAGCCGCACGTTGGAACGAACAGTTTCAGTAAACAAGCGCACGAACGAACAATTCCATATACACGATCAACCAGGCTCACATTAGAACGAGCAACAGTTTCATATACTCTAAAATGAACAACTACAGTTAACAAGCGCACGTTAAAATGAACAATTACAGTAAAGAAGCGCACGTTAGCAGCATTAGAACGAACAACTTCATATACTCGATCAAACAGGCGCACGTTAGAACGAACAGTTACAGTAAACAAGCGCACGTTAGCATTATACGAACAACAATTCCGTATACTCAATCGAACAGTCGCACGTTAAAATGAACAATTACAGTAAACAAGCGCACGTTAGCAGCATTAGAACGAACTACTTCATATACTCGATCAAACAGGCGCACGTTAGAACGAACAATTACAGTAAACAAGCGCACGTTAGCATTATACGAACAACAATTCCGTATACTCAATCGAGCAGGCGCACGTTAGGACGAACAATTACAGTAAACAAGCGCACGTTAGCATTATACAACCAACAATTCCGTATACTCAATCGAGCAGGCGCACGTTAGGACGAACAGTTACAGTAAACAGGCGCCCGTTAGCATTATACGAACAACAGTTTCGTATACTCAATCGAACAGGCGCACGTTGGGACGAACAGTTACAGTAAACAAGCGCACGTTAGCATAATTAAGAAAAACAAAATGACAGTAAATCGAATTATTAGGTCAAATTTGAATGAATGAATGAATAAAAGTGAGTGAGTGACCTTAGACGCGTTGTTCCGGACGAAAACGGATTCATGTCCGTTTGAAAACCACGGGATATCTCGATCAGATCCAGATTAATAATATACGATTGATTATTAATTATATATGTATATATAATAGAAGCTGGTGCTGAATGCAGTTGAGATCTGGATATTATGATAATAGATCAAACTGCTGCAGTAATAATAATAATAATAACTAATTAAGATCTGATACAAACACGATGATGATGATGATGATGATGATGATGATGATGATGATGAAGATTGATTGCTGATCTGGATTTCTTTTTCTTTTTCTTTTTCTTTTTGTTAGAGGAAAAAAGAAGTGGGGACCGTATGTTGTGTTGTAAAAAGTTTTCATTTCAGTTATTAATTTTTGGTTAATTAGTCGATGGTTAAATCGGGTTAAAAGCAGGATTAATTGGACTTAACGGTTTTTTCTGATGAGGTTCTGGTCAAAATCTAGGGTTTCCGGAAATATTCCGGCCAAAATCAGCGGTTTCTTACGAGGTTTCGGCTAATATGTGTTTGTGTACGTATAAAACTGAAAATTACATATAAAAATGTGTGTGTGTGTGTGTGTTAAAGTCTTATCCGATTAATCTCGTTTAATTGCTAGTTGATTTTTACAACACTGACTATAGGGATGTTCACGAGTTGAGCCACGGTGGAGTCGAGCTCGAGCTCAAAATTAAACGAGGCAACTAAGTGAGGCTCAAGCTTGATTTTGAAGTTAAGCGAGCCTACGATCTAGCCAACGAGTTGAGCCGAGCTTGGGACAAGTTTGGCTCGGTTACAAAAATGAGCCAGCTCGACTCATGTTGTTTCAAATAACGTTGTTCAGCTAGTTTTATTCGAGCTTTTATCGAGCGGGCCACAAGTCTAATCTTTTTGAACAACCTTAAGTGGGAGTGAGTATTTGTGCGTGATTTGAAATGTTTTTAGAAGATGAAGCACCCAACTGCAACATTTCATCTAGTTTATTGTTTGTTCAGGTTCGAGTCTTGCCTGAAACATTTTGTTTCGTGTTAACACTGAGGATTTTTTAGTTATAGGTTTCTTTCTAGGTGAGTGGGTAGATTGGGTCACCATCTTAGTGATTCATTTGTCAGGATGATCATCGGTATCCGGACTCTTGTTAAAACAAATGTTTATAGTCTTTTTGAACTAGTGAGTTTAACCAACGTATTATAACAATCACATCTTTGTATTTTTTTAATAAAGGTTATAAACTGTAGCATTTTATATCTTTGTAAACTTCATCATCAACGTCTCGTTCTCATTCCGCATCTAATAAAACTTTAAGGTAAAGCTACATTGAAGCCCGGTATTTAAGGTATGTTGTTTACAATGTGTCGTTCTCCCCCTAATAGTTCCTGCTCATTCTTCTTCTCTCTTGCAAAAGGCACCCAAAATCAGATGAAGAAATTACACAAATCTCTCGTTTGTTTTTCACATTTGCAATATCTTGATTTTCACATACGATTGCACATTTGTGTCTTATTTTCTATATATACGAATATAAGAGGAAAATTTATGTGATCTCTCGATTAGAAAGACATAATAATTGGAGTACCCGATGGTGAAATAATGAGTTATGCAAGCTTCGGTGACGAACATCTTGGTTATGTTCACAAAATATAGAAACCCATGTTGTGGTAGCAAAAATTTTAACTGGTAGTAAAGAAGCTAAATGATTGAGTTAGTGTACATGAAAAATCCAAATCAACTTAAATTTAAGAGTTAAATGCATATACAACTATGTTAACTTGGTCAAAGTCATCGATCACATATTTGACATATAATGAGTTATGCAAGCTTTGGTGACGAACATCTTGGTTGTGTTCACAAAATATAGAAACCCATGTTGTGGTAGCAAAAATTTTAACTGGTAGTAAAGAAGCTAAATGATTGAGTTAGTGTACGTGAAAAATCCAAATCAACTTAAATTTAAGAGTTAAATGCATATACACCTCTTGTAACTTGGTCAAAGTCATCAGTCACATATTTGACATATAAGTTTAAAAAGTTACAAATTTCTTTAATAACGTTTGAAATCACCCTTAATTCCCGAGTTTACATATTCTAATTACAAGGTTTTCAATTTTGTCACAAGTAATACCAACTTCTGTTAAACACAATCCATTTGTGTAAAATGACTATTTTAAAATTGTTATTTTACCATGTCATTTATATATATAGCTTTATTTTATCTAATTGTATGTATTTTATATATAGCTTGCTAAAAATAACTAAGAAATTCTTCTGTTAATTCCCCGACTCTTCAAAAATTAACAAAAAATCATAATCAGTAATTTGATTCTTGTTATACCGTACGTGCTAGTTATGTAATACCATACGTCCTTACATTAATAAACATATAGATGTGCTAGTTTCACCGACAACGGAAATCAACTAGTGGATCAAATGATTATTGTACATCCGTGAAGAGGTAGGTCCCAGCGGAGCCCAGTTGGACCCGCAAGACTCACCTTGAACAGGGACGTCTGCGCAATGACCAATTGCTCCAGCAGGACCCACCATGCTCAAAGAACCTTACGCGCAGTACGCCAGCTGTACCCGCAGGGAAAGCCTCCAAATGGTGAAGTACCCCGCCTGTTCCCGCAGCTGCGGATACAAGCCATCAGGGAAGGCTACCCGCACTAACAGCAAAGCTACACGCACAAGGCATTAGCTACTTCAGTAGTCACATGAAGGAATGAGCAAGGCGGGAATACTCCCGCCTAAATGAGCCAGTCCGTATGCTTCTGGAAGGTCTTTCGTACTATACCTACTAAGGTATGGGCGGAACAGACAATTTGACCAGAGCAGCCCATGAACCAATCACAGGGTGACAGCTCACCGACAACAATACGAGGAGGAGCACCCTCTAGTACTGCTTGTCACTATTAGCCGCTGCCTACTCACCAACCCTTACGATGGGACGTGCACAGCCTACAGTTGGTGGAACACAGATCCGGCTGGGTGGACGAGCTTCCGCACGTCCTTTGGGCAAACAGAACGCTGAAGAATGCCAGTACGGGAGAAACCCCGTTCAGTCTCACTTATGGCACTGAAGCCATGGTCCCGGTCGAAATTGGTTTACCCTCACTTATGGCACGGAACAGTATACAGCCGACCTTTACTGTTGGCCGTAGCCTATCCACCAACCAGCATGGCCTGTGCGTAGTCCACTGTTGGTGGAACAGGAATACTATTCAGCCGGCTATACCTTCTAGGAAACCTACCTTCGGCTATAAATACTCCAACACCTTGGAATGGTAAGGACATCATCTGATATCTCAATCTTATCTAGCAATCTCTTAATATACACTTATATTCAGAGCAATCTAGTCTGATTCTCACGCCGGATGGTGGTCACAAGGAGGAACCCCCCCCCCCCTTCTCAGTGACGAGCTTACGGTGTCTGTTTTGCAGGTCCCCTGAAGAACAACTTTCTCTGCTAGACCTCATCCTCGTGGGAAACATTACTTAACCCCCAGATTATCTATAATCTGTCCAGGGTTCACTTAGTGTTTCTTCAATCCGAGATTTAGTTAGTGACATGCAATGGTTCACTTACCAAAAACATTGTAATAAAGTCGCCTCATGTGGGGATGCTTCAACTCAAAAGTGGTACATGTTGGGTGGAGTAAGGGGCGATCTGGAAGAGATTTTAAAAGATAAAAATTACTCAAAAGGTTTAAAGTTTATCGTTAATGAAGTTGGTGATAAGAGATTTTGCTTATTATAATTCTTTTTGTCATGTTCAGCTAACTTTCACATAGTCATAACGGTATAAGGGATTTTTTATTCAATTGTATGAACGACTTGCTCAATTTTCATTGTTGGGCGTATAATTAGTTGTAAAAAGTTAAACATGCGCTATCTGATCATACCCGGTACACCCATAATTACTTTAGTTAAGAGATGGACGATCGGTTTGTAAGAATATGGAATGTGCTATAGATTATTGACGAAATTAAACGAGACTATGTCTATGCAGTTAAATCAATTATAAAACCAACATTGAATTCTGCAACTTAATCATATACTCTAAATCTGAAAGTGACTATATTACATCATAATCGAAACAAATCGTTTAATTCGGTTTATCCTTTATGCAATTAGTGTGTTATAACAAACCAACCAATCAATCAACTTTTACAATTTTCTTTTTCATTTACGAGTACCGAACCAAGTACTCTTACTTAGACCCGAGCGTTGAGGATAGCGGCAAAATGACATGGCATGGCTTAAACGCCCCAACACCGCGTTGGGGCTTTAAAGTGGGGGCCGTTAACGGGTGGGTTGCAATGTGACTAGGTTACAATGAGTGACCCATCATCCGATCAGACACTATTTCAAATGAATGTGGTCTTCGGGTTCGTCACAATTAGAATATATCTACATTTTCTAAGATCTAAACATTACATTTTTTCGGTCATAAAACACCAACCCAGCCTCTTCAACACTTATTTAAAATGTTAAAAATGAAGGGTTTGGGAACTCATCAAATCCGAAACTTAACTAACAGGCAACTTGACTAACAAGAAACTTAACTACCATTCAAAGATTTTCACCGAGCTCACCAAATCCTAAACGGTTTTCCCAAAGAGAAAACTGTGCAATTTTTTTTTTTGGTTTGCCATGTTGCTGTACCTTAAAAAACCGCATCAAACGTTGTTACCTGGAACCGAGGTGGATTATTACTAGGTTTAGGATGTGAAGTATTAGCAAGCCCGGATAATAACTTGACAACCTCAGTTGTATCATCAAGGTAATATTTAGCCTTGCTCGGTTTCCTTCCAACTGTGCACGCAAATATTTCTGATGCGTTTGAAGCTGCATTAACAATACTTTCGAACATGTCTTCATCTGAACGATCATCCCCGATGCATGTGATGAAATCCGGCGGTTCTCCGTTTTCTGTCATGGTTGAAAGTACCTTTTCTGCTACTAAGCCTTTGCTCACACCCTGCATAAATTATTTTGTACAAATTTAGTCATTTTAATAAGTATCTTACGTGAAATTTTCACTAGTTTGCATCTGTCTTTATTCATAACGGTCGAACAGATTTAAAAAAATAACGTCGATTGTTTCAACTGGATTCATTCAATCGGGTCGAAAGTTGTCCCGAGTGTGTTTTTATGAAAAAAAAACAAAGGAAAACTTTTGGACAAAAGTGTTCCATACCAACCCGAATCGTCCACTTGGCATATATGTATAACTTATGTGTCAGGCCAAGTGTTTAATTAAAACCATATATTAATCTTGAAATAACAAATTTGGCACACAAGCTACTAAAATAAATTTAAAATTTTGACAAAAAGCTATCACGGTCAAACCAATCCGAGCGGCCCGTTTGATATGTTACCTGACACGGGCAGTCATGAGTTTCGGCAAGTTTATAAATGTTTATTCATGACAAGGCGTGTCGGACTGTCGGGCCAAGTGTAATTTAATAAAAAAATATATATCAATCTTGAAATAACAAATTTGAAACAAGTGCAAATCCTAACCGGTTAACCGAAACAAAAACAGTTAATTTCAATAGGTTAGTAACCAGTTAACTGGTAATTAACGTTGGGTATAATTTGTGATGAAGTTATACTTGATTACTTGGCCCTAACACAACAATCTGAATATCGGTCCTTTTGGCATATTACCCGACCCGACATGTTTAAACATGAAAAGGGACAATGGCTGTATACCTGAGGTTTAACTTCAACTATGTGTCGGCCCCGTTTAACCAAAGCGGGCTCATTGGCAAGCACATTCTCTAAATGAAGCAGTAGTTCATTAGCTTGACACGAACCAAAGTCAGGGTCAGCATCTTGATGGTGCCACACTAGACCACTATCTTTGACTTCAATAGTTGAACCATCTGTTGCCTCTTTATACAATTCCATCACAGGTTTGCAATTTCCTTCCACTCAAAGTCAACGCCCACTAGACCCGGCTGCCACTCTGAATTTTTGTTCCATCTGTAGATTAAAAGCCATTAAGATTACATTTACTCGTTTATCTAGTTCGGCTTGTTTCGAGCTCATTTTTAAAGCTCGAGCTTGGCTCGATTACTATTTATTAATTATTTTGTAAGTTAACTCATATACATTGTTTATAACAAAACATATATTATTCAGTTATTTTTACCATATATATGTAATAGTTATAATTATTTTGTAAATTAAATGTATATGTATCAAGACATTAAATTAATTGTATAAAATATGGCTCGTTTCAGCTCGCGAGCCTGCAGGAGCTCGATAAATGAACCTCAGGCTCGGACACGTTTACTAAACAAGATTATTTTTAGGCTCGCACTCGTTTAGGCTCGGTCGATTCGAGCTTTTAGCAAGCCAATCTTAAGTAGCTCATAAGCGGCTTGACTCATTTACACCCATAGTTTTACCCGGTCCCATTGGCTAGCATGGTACTAGTGTGTCCCATGAGTTTTCTGGTAACGGGGTTCTCACGGTTACTATAAAAATATTACATTCACACAAACAAAAGTTTTAATTTACCGACTAAAATTTCATATAAACTGAAATGGACAAAGAAAAGTGTTTTGTGGGCTGGCCAAGAACTGTTGCACAACACGCCCAACCGACCCGGCATTAAAGGTGTACATTTTTCAGCATTTTCCCAAAACTGTTCCGGTTTGGGTCAACAAAAGTCAAAGCGGTTTGAGATTAAATCGATTCGGGTTAAAAGCGGTTTGAAAAAGTCAAAGGGTCAGGTTTGACCGATTTGAAACCGCATTTTAACTGTTCCGGGTTTGATGAGGCTGGACAAAGTTTCAACTTATATGGGTTACAACCCGATTTCAACCTAATGGTTTCTAACATACCGGGTTTGATACTGGTTCCGGGTCGGATTACAAATAAAACTGGTTCAGTCAAACAGGAAGTTTTCATACCTCCATAAATACCCGTGTTCAGCAGCTAGGCCCAGCCTCTCACACGGGTCAAGCCACTCGGTCAACGTATCTTTCCCTCTTCCACTAATAATAAACACAACATTCTTCGGATCATCACACAAAGTATTCAAAACATTAATAAGTTCCGGCCCAGGAGCTTTCACAATAGAAGAATGAGGCACAAGCGTCCCATCATAATCCAAAAATATAGCCCGTTTATTTGACCGCTTATAAGCAGACACGATACAGTCAGCAGACAGTTTCCTAAACCCCGGGGATAAAGAAACCACCCGAAAACCCAAACCGAACCCGATACCCCAACAACGATTATTATAATGATCTTTCGATGCCCGTTCTAAATCTTGCATAAAACTACGAGCCCAATACGCCACGTCATGCGAACTCACATACCGATAATGTTTTTCATGCCTTAATTGTTTCTCTGGTTCTTTCATAACTACAGCCGAGTTAATAGCTACAGCAACCGACTCAATATCCCATGGGTTGACCCGTATGGCCCCACTTAGAGACGGTGAACACCCGACAAATTCAGACACGACTAACATACTCGTACGCGCTGCATTTTCTTCAAAATGAGGCGAGTGTTGTCTGCAAACAATGTATTTATACGGTACTAAATTCATCCCATCTCTGACGGCGTTAACTATGCAACAGTCAGCCATGGAATAATAGGCTGACTTTTCATAACGGGCAACAGGCCGGTCAATTATAACCACTGGCTGATAATCAGGCGACCCGTACGCCTCGTTGATTCTGTTTAATATCAGATATGTCTCCCTTTTTGCTTCTTGAACATCTTTTCCTGCACTCCTTGCAGGATTCACAATTTGGATTAACACAAGTTTACCACGAAGTAAAGGGTAAAATTGTAAAAGATATTCGAAGGCGAGTAGTTTAAGACTCAACCCTTTAAAAATATCCATGTCATCAACCCCAACTATAAGTTTTTTCCCCTTGAATCTTTCAGCTATTTCCTTAACTTTTCGTTTTGTAATCGAAAGATCTAAAACGGATTCAAGTCGACCCATATGAATGCCCACGGGTAAAATCTTGATGTAAACGGTTCGACCCAAGTAATCAAGCCCGATATGTCCTCTTTTAGACTCGTAATCCAAACCCATCATTCTACTACAACATGATAAAAAATGACGTGCGTAATCGAACGTATGAAACCCGATTAAGTCACAGTTAAGCAACCCTTTAAGAATCTCATCCCTGACAGGTAAAGTTCTGTAAATTTCAGATGAAGGAAACGGGCTGTGGAGGAAAAACCCGAGCTTGACCCGATTACAACGGTTTCTTAAGAATGTAGGTAAGATCATAAGATGATAATCATGAACCCAAATGTGGTCATCTTCCGGGTTAGCAACTTCCATAACTTTATCTGCAAATATCTTATTTGCAGATACATACGCCTTCCATAAAGCCCGGTCAGCATGGTCAGGTGACATGGGCAACATGTAATGAAAAAGTGGCCACAGTTGATGTTTACAGAAGCCACCATAATACTTCTTGTAAACATCATGAGGAATAAAAGTGGGAACACAGTTATATTCTTCTAAAAGCTTCTGAGCAACTTCTTCTTGCTCACTAGCATCTACTTCAACCTTGAGTGAACCTATATACACAACTTCGCTTCCAGGGTCAAACCCGTCTTTTAGCTGCCATAAAAGTGAATCTTCATCAAAACTGAAGGTCAGCTTTAGAGTATCGGGATCGCGTTGGATATGTAAGGGTAGCATATTTGCCACAATGATCTTTCTTTCTCGACAACCGGATGATGTTTTTTCTGAATCGGCAATGTTGTCGTCGTCTACACCGGCTATGATTCCTGGCATGGTCAACACTCGTGGAAGATTTCTGGGAGTTTGAGGGATGTCCAACAGCTTATCAGGTTCTAAATCCAAAATGTTTGCATAAGATTTTGATGACATAATCTGTAAAGTATAATTTTAGAAAATAAAGAACAGATGTGCAGATGTGTGAAATAAGTTGTGTTCTGTTAGCAGTTTGAAATTTGCTTATTTTAAACAGATTATTCTTAGTAGATTCAAAATGACCAGTTTACCCTGAAGGTGAAATAAATAATTTTTGAAAAGTTGATTATCCTTATAAAGCATAAGCTGCTCAAATAAGCAAATCCCAAACACTACACAATTAGAGGCAAAAAAGTATTGATGTTACTCTATTTGACACTTAAAAGTTAAAAACCTCATGTCAACAATTACTTCTATATATGATATTGTCTACTTTTAGCCCCAAATCAGCAAATATTAGAGATAAATGAATACATCCAAAAACATCATCACCATAATGATTCTCCACAATTTTAAAAATAAATATGTAATTAAGTTGACACTCAAAACTCAAATATGGACTCATGTGATGACACTAATATCAAAGCTGAAAGGTACTCTTTTTGACACTTAAAAAACTGATGTCAGCAATTACTTAAAGAACAAAAGTTTTTTTTAAATTGTTTTAGAAATAAAATAAACCAAAAAAAGCAAATATAGACTCAGGGAAAGCGGTTTTTGGTCATTTATTCAATGACTTTGTTTAAATCAGCATCAGAAAATAACAAGCAGCCAGTGCAACACAAGCTTGCTTGCACTACAAAAGAATTTGTTTTTACTTCCTGCTATACCAATACTTCTTTATTTTACAACAGGTTGCAGTAATCTGGATTCCTATGGTTCTAAGAAGGTCGATGAATTAGTTACAACTCAACTGTTCTTTTAATCTAAGTTTAGATTAAAATCAGTATCAGTCAACTTTTTTTTAAACTATAAGACTGTACATACTGGCTAACGCCCCTATCCGCATCAGCCACATAAGACACCAAAACGCGTAGAGCGTGAGAGGCGTCAAGGGGCTTGGATAAACGGGCGTGAGGGACTTGGGTGTGGGGGCAGCCTATTTTCTAACTAATCACCATCCAACTCACAATTTTTATTAAAAAAATAATAATAATTCTGATTCTAGTTAAACCATTACGTGTTTTTTAGAGAAAAGTTAGTGAGGGTCTCATGCCTTCGTGGCAGTAACTTTTACACTTTTTAGTTAAAACACTACACATAGTCTAACCAGTCGATTGAGAATTGACAGCCAGATTGTCCACAGTTTAACATTTCAAAAATATAGAAACAATTTTTGGAAAAGTACAAGTTTCTAGAAATTGAGGACATCACCATAATTTAAATCATTTTTCAAATAGTACATTGAATTTCAGATAATAAAAAATAATACACAAACCTTCAGTCGTACCCTCTTTTATCCATTTTAGCTATAAATGCTCAACTGGTTATTAACTAATACCTCAAAAAATATAAATCAAGATTGCTTCAAACTACAGAAAAAACACACACACTAGGCTTGCAGGATACTAATTATCATCTAAAAAAAAACACACACACACACACTTAACTTAACTTTTAACAAAACTTTTCATTAACATTCTAGAAACTAATTCATACCTAAAAAATCTATATCTTCATTTAACCTAAAATATCCTACAGTTTCCTGTAAATTAACAACAAATGCCTAAATCTCATCTACTTAGGCCGTCCTAGTGGGCGACAAATGCAAGGCGATGGGGGCGATTTTGACATGCCCCCCCGGGCAACAAATGGGGCGATTGTGGGGTGGGGGGCGAGTTATTTATCGCCGGTGTATGTTTTCTTTTTATTATTATTATACTGTATGTGAGAGAGAGAGAGAGAGAGATGTGTATATATAGGGCTACAAAAAACACCATTACACCAATAAAACAAAAATCCATCATTTGCTGATTGGGCGTCACATGACACAAAACGCCCCATTTTTTAGTCCCTTAACTACACATAACCTTGAAAATAAATTAGCGTCTTAACAGTTAAGAACTAGATATATAAGATGTCTATAGAAGAGAGAGAAAAAAGAAGCATACACACACACTAGGCTTGCAGAATAAAATATATATACATATAATAAAACAAAAATCAATTAAGTTTCAACAATTATTATTCTTATTCTGTGATCAAATTGATTGAATAACAAATATTATCCTACAATTTCCTGTAAAACTAAAACTAATTCATACCTAAAGAACTTAATTAAAACAATATAACCTAATATTATCCTACAATTTCCTGTAAATTAACAACAAATTAGCGTCAACAGTTTAACAACTAGATATACATGGTATATATATATATACACAAACACACACTAGTACACTACACACTAGGCTTGCAGGTTACTTTTTTTTTTTACTGATTAAGTGATTATCATCTACAATTAAATTAGCCCTAAAAAAAATCTACAATTAAATTAGCCCTGCTTGTGGTGCGCACATATGATGTATATATGTGTGAACCCTCGGGTGGGCAAAAGTGAAATTGCACTAATTTTGACGTTATTTTACTAATCTCGTGAAAATAACGTTAAAAGTGACGGACGGTTAATCAGGCATCATGTAGTGGCGTTGATAGCCGAAAGACAAGGGTACATGCACCGATCAGCCGGTGTCCCGATGATTGAGTGCTATGTGCCTTATGTCCAAGGCTTGATGCAAAACTACTATCGAGCCGGGGGTCTCACTGAAAGCAGCCTCTCCATCCTTATAGGGTAGAGTTAAGGCTGTCTACATCTTACCCTTCTCAGACCCTACCATAGATTTGCTATTGGTGGGATATACTGAGTACGATGATGATGATGATGATGATGAATTAAATAATAATAATAATATAATTAATAAAAAAGAATTAAGTCTCAACAAAGTCTCGATTAGCATTCCATTGCCTAAATTTAAACTAATTCATACCTTCATTTAACCTATAAACTAATAATAATAATAAAAAAACAATTAATTAAGTCTCAACAAACTCTCGATTAGCATTCCGTTGCTTAAATTAAAAGTAATTCATGCCTTCATTTAACCTATAATATTAACAATAATAATAATAATAAACACACACACACACACAGAGACATACTTAACTTTTAACAAAACTTTTCATTAACATTCTAGAAACTAATTCATACCAAAAAAATCTATACCATCATTTAACTTAAAATATCCTACAATTTCCTGTACATTGACAACAAATGCCTAAATCTCATCTACTTAACAACAAATTAGCGTCTTAACAGTTAAGAACTAGATATATAAGATGTATATAGAAGAGAGGAAAAAAAAAGAAACATACACACACACTAAGCTTGCAGGATACTGATTATCATCTAACATTTAGAAAAAAAAAATTAAGTCTGTATATAACTTTTATAAACTATATATAATTGACTTATATAGAAACACACACACTAGCCTTGCAGAATAAAAAATATATATAATAAAAAAAACAATTAAGTTTTAACAATTATTATCCTACAATTTCCTGTAAAACTAAAACTAATTCATACCTACAGCACTTAATTATAACCTAATATTATCCTACAATTTTCAGTAAAATAATAACAAATACCTAAAATATCCTACAACTTCCTGTAAATTAACAACAAATTAGTGTCAACAGTTTAACAACTAGATATGCATGGTATATATACACACACACTACACAGTACACACTAGGCTTGCGGATTATTATTATTATTTTTTTGAACGACCAACTAAGTAACGCCGGGTACTCCGTAAGCGGCCCCTATTGGCTAAAGGTAGCCCGAGCCGGCCACTAGTCCGGACGGACGGAGCACCCTAGCAGTCCACCTATTGAGGGATTCACCGGATAAAACCCGACCCCCACGCCCGCCAAATGGCACAACAACGAGGAGCCGGTAAAACCAGTTGAGATCAGGACTCGAACCCTGGCAAGTCAAGGTCATCCCTCATATCTCCCATATAAATTGGTGATAGTGAGGTTTGAACCTCCTACCTCTCACTTGTAAAGTGAATGCTCTACCATTTAGCCACAACCAATTTACAGGCTTGCAGGTTACTGATTAAGTGATTATCATCTACAATTAAAAATTAAAAATTAAAAATTAAAATAATAAAAAATAATAATAATATTTATAAAAAAAACAATTAAGTCTCAACAAACTCTCGATTAGCATTCTGTTGCTAAATTAAAACTAATACATACCTTCATTTAACCTATAAAATAAATTAATAATAATAATAATTAAAAAAAACTCTCAACAAACTCTCGATTAGCATTCCGGTGATAATGATAATTAAACTAATAATCTCCTAAAATCTGAATTAAAACTAATTCATACATACCTTCATTTAACCTGTTAATAATAAATATGATATACGTATGAAGAAACACTAACCGGACCCCGGACAGATTACTGGTAACCTGGGGGTTGGAGAGATGTTTCCCACGAGGGGTTAGACCCTTGGAAGATGGTTCTTCTGATAACCTGCAAAACAGACACCGTGAGCTCGTCACTGAGAAGGGGGGGGTTCCTCCTTGTGACCACCCTCCGGCGTGAGAATCAGACTAGATTGCTCTTTAAATATAAAAGTATATTAAGAGATTGCTAGAGCAGATATCAGGTATATTATGATGATATAAGATATGATATGATAAGATGAGATGGTCATACCATTTGTGGTATTTATAGCCGAAGGTAGGTTTCCAAAGAGGTATGGCCGGCTGCAACAGTATTCCTGTTCCACCAACAGTAGCCTACGCACGTGCCCTGCTGGTAGTTGGTGGGTAGGTAGCGGCTGATAGCGACCAGGCCTGCTGTATACTATTCCTGTTCCACCAACTGACGGCTACGCACGTGGTATGGCAGTAGTTGGTGAGTAGGCAGCGGCTAATAGTGACATACAGTGCAGGAGCATTCTGCTCGCCATACTGTTGTCAATAAGCTGTCGTATCTTTAGTCAGATCTTTTTCCCATACCTCGTCAGGTACAGTACAGAAGATCTTCCTGTATCGTACGGACTGGCTTATTTGGGCGGGAGTATTCCCCCTCCCGCCCTTGTGCGGGATTGTTCCCGGCTTCGCTCATTCCTTCAGGTGACACTGAGTGATTGAGAGCTAAGTGCCTTGTGCGTGTAGCCTTGCTGCGCGGGTGGCCTTCCCTAATGGCTTGTATCCGAGGCTGCGGGGACAGGCGGAGTCCTTCACCATTGGGAGGCATTTCCTGCGGGACCAGCTTGCGTACTGCGCGTAAGGACGTCACGTCTCTGAGCATGGTTGGTCCTGCGGATCCAGTTGGTTTCTGCGCAGACGTCCCTGTTTAAGGTGAGTCTTGCGGGTCCAACTGGGCTCTGCTGGGACCTACCTCTTCAAGTCCCCCCAGTCCAATGTTCTTCTCATGCGTATTTAATAAAGTGAGGTGAACTTTTGGACTTAAGCAAAGGGTTTTGAAAAATGTTTTTTAAGGTTTTCCATGGGGATTCTTCCCGCGGAAGTCCTTGTCACTTGCAGAAATTCCCGAGTTTCCTGCTTGGTCTTTGGGTATGATGCGGGCAGGTCTGTAACCTCCTCGCAAGTCAGGAGCGTTGAGTCCCACTTGTGTGGATTCTCCATGAGGTTTTGGTAGTTTTGAACATAGTGATCAATTATGTTAAAACCACCAATTCCATCCTGGAGCTTCAAACAACGTAGTTCTCGACGTTCCCACTATGCGGGGATGTTATTTCCGTTTCCGCAAGCATTGCCCAGAAGATCCTTCTTGGTTTCAATTCCCAGCGGAGCGCTAGGTATGTGAAGGGTTTTGCCTTAACACTGTACCTGCGCTCGTCTTACGGTTACTTTACTTCCAAGGTATTCCTGGCGTCAATTCCCTGCGGGTGCTAGGTATGTGAAGGGTTTTGCCTTTACACTGTACCCGCACCCGTCTTATAGTTACTTGGTTGCCGAGGTACTTGGCTTCAATTCCCTGCGGGTGCTAGGTATGTGAAGGGTTTTGCCTTAACACTGTACCCGCATCCGTCTTACGGTTACTTGTTTCGCCAAGGTTTTCTTGGCTTCAATTCCCTGCGGATGCTAGGTATGTGAAGGGTTTTGACTTAACACTGTACCCGCATCCGTCTTACGGTTACTTGTTTGCCAAGGTTTTCTTGGCTTCAATTCCCTGCGGGTGCTAGGTATGTGAAGGGTTTTGCCTTTACACTGTACCCGCATCCGTCTCACGGTTACTTGTTCGCCAAGGTTTTCTTGGCTTCAATTCCCTGCGGGTGCTAGGTATGTGAAGGGTTTTGCCTTTACACTGTACCCGCATCCGTCTTACGGTTACTTGTTCGCCAAGGTAAGGGGGTATTTTCCCGCTTACTTTTTAAATTTTGAATTTTGAAATTCGAAAGGTTGGTGGAAAGATAGGAACAGTCCAAACCTCTGAAACGTCGTGCGACAGTTTCTTCTGACTGTGTCAGGACGTGCAGGAAGTTATGGTGACGTGACATTATATGGTCATTCCAGACGCTTTTTACGGCGCGTGGGCGCGATTTTTCGGGCGCGTGGCCGCGAAATTACTGGCACACGTCCTGTCAACAGCTGTTGCCAGCCTGCTTTTTGCCACGTGTCATAGTTTCATTGCACCTTCGATTTCTCTCTCATCCGCATTAAATTCACCGCATTTATTGCGATTAGTATATAAAGGGGGAGAGGCCTCTTTGTAATCCACACTTTCACCTTTCTTCTTCTTCTTAGTGATTTCCGGCAAATACTCCCCTTTTCAGGCAAGCATTTTCCCGAAATCACTTTCTTCTTTCTGCAAAATGTCTTCCCATGATGCTGAAGCTGTAGCCGACGATAGGAGTACTGCTGGCGAGTGCCAGTGTGCTCTACCTGTCGATCAGTACCAGTATATCGTCAGGAAATTCATGCTTGAGTCTCTTGAGCCTGAGTTTCCTGAATCCCACCAGACTGTGTACGATGCCCCCAGTGGCAAGATCGGGGTATATGCTGCATTCTTTGTTTATGGGAACCTTAGGTTCCCATTGACAAAGTTTGTGTACCGTGTCCTGGAGAGGCACGGTGTGCACCTGACCGAGGTGCATCCGATGGCGATTGCCAAGGTCCGGCACTTCGAGTGGGTGTGCCGGATTCTGGGTATTGAGCCCTACGTGGACCGCCTGATGACCTTCTATACTTGGAGGTGCGTCCAGGGGTGGTACACCCTGACAACCCGTATTAAGGGTTTGAAGATCTGCGTGACCGAGCGCAGTCTCCGATCGTGGAAGCGGGAGTTCTTCTACATCTCTGCCCGCGCCATCCCCATTGCCATGAAGTTTAAGAAGGGTCAAGCGCTTCCGAGCCTTCACGCTTCCAGTTACCAGGAGGCGGAATGGTTCGCGAAGATATCCCGGGTCCAATCTCCGGTTTACCGGTTTGCGGAGTCCGGGATGGTGATGCTGGGGATGAGCCGGGTATGGAAGGAGGCGTCTCGGTTTCCCATCCTTCTCGAATACGACTCTATTCCTTATGGTATGTCTTGTCTTTCTTGCTGATATTAGTTTGTCTTCTAACTGTTTCTTTTCTTTCAGAGGGGAATGACTTGGAGTCGCTCCTGTACCCGCGGGAAGCTGACGGTCCCGTGCGGGTGGGCACTCGTGCTTTAGACGAGAATGAGTTGCCCATCCTGGAGCAAACGGCGGATCGGTTTGTGGAGGTCTATCCGCCGGGCCAAGAGATCCTGAGCCACCGGCGGCCAGGTAAGGCGATATTCTATCCTCAACCCCTCAATGCTGTACCTGCTGCTGGATTTCCTTACATCCTGTCTTCTTCTGAGGAATCCGCAGATGGTCCTCCGCTGGTGCGGAAGAAGAAAGCTGCCGGTGGGAAAGGGAAGGAGAAGGTGGCCTCCACAGCTGATCCGGTGCTTCTATCTGACACCGAGTCAGATAGTGAAGAGGTGGCGGGGAACCCCGGTGGTGAGAAGACCACTGCTCCGGAGGCTACGACTGTTACCTCCGGAGAACCAACGACGACGGTGACCGGCGTCAAGAGACCGGCCCCATCGGGATTGTCCCCGCCCGTCCGTACGTTCAGGCTCAAGAAAACCCCATCCTTATCTTTGTAGATTTTACTAAATTTATTTAAACACTTATCTTCTTGTGCAGGCGTGGATGTTGACGCATTCCAGGGTGAAGTACCGAGTAGTACCTCTCCGCCGATGACGGTAGGCTTGGTCAGCCTACCTGAGGCGTCGACCCAGGCGCCTGCGCCTGGTCCCGCTGGTTCAGTTGCTCACTCTGAGCCGACTGTTCCAGCCGAGTTTACGCCACCGCCAGCCGTGAGTGCGATTTTTACGGCGTCCTTCACCGAGCCGGCGGTTACGATTGCTGCGGATTCTGCGGCAGCGACTGCGGCGGCTGCCACCATGCCCCCGCCACCGGCACCGACGGCCGGCTCATCAGGTACGCATGGGAGTACTCTCCAATCCTTGCCACCTTCCCATCTGCCTGACCTTTTGGATGGGTTTCCTTTGGGTTCAGGTGATGGGTTCGGCGGCTATCGGCCTGTTATAGACCCTACAGGTGCGTAGGGTTCCTTTGGCCCTTTTTCACTTTTATTTTTATCATCTTTTCCTAACTGCTTTTTTGTTTTTTTTGCAGTGTCGGATTCCAATGAAGTGTATGTTCCGCGATGGAACATACGCCGAGGAACAACCCTTCGTACCCCTGTGGAGTGCGTGGAATGGGCTCGCCACGCTGCTCCCCATGGTGCGTTGGGGGAAGCCATGGCTAGCTACCAGGAGGGTAGGCTAACCAATGAGCTTCGGGTTCTCCAAGCCCGAATGCAGCCGCGCGTCGAGCTGCTTTGTCGTGAAAACGACAAGTTGAAAGCAGCTCGCGCCAAGGACGTATCTCAGGCGCGGGCTCTTCGGGAGGAGAACCAACGGTTGGCCGCAGCTGCTGCGGAGAAGGAGAAGGCCTTCAAGGCCCTCGAGGTTGAAGTTCAAGCGCGACTCGAGGCCCGCTCCAAGGCTGCCCAAGCTGTTAACGAACAGCTTCGGCTGGCTAAGGAAACTGCGAGGAACGCAACTGAGAGGGCCACCAAGGCTGAGGCCGTTGTTGAGCCTTTACGCGTGGAGAACGAGGAGCTCAAGGCCAAATTAGAGGCTCTCCAACGTGCTCATGATGCCTTGGCCATGGAAGATGCCAAGAAGCTCCAAGAGATCCTGGACCAGAGGGGCGTGCTTGACCACACCGAGCGGAAGCTTAAGGGCGTTGAAGAGGCTGCTGCAAAGGAAGTGCAACTTGCCAACCTCAATAAAAGCGAAGCCGAACGCGCCTGCACCCAAGCCCTGGTTGCCAAGGAATGGCTTCTTCGAGAAGCGTTGCCTCAGGTATTTTAGCTTTACGTCTTCACGCTTTCCTTTGTACATAGAAAAGGTGTTTGACACTTGTATTTTCTTTGTAGGTTGTGCATCGGGTCTTCTCAGAGACATCCTACGACGATGCTATGAGTGCAGCCCTCAATGCTTCTCACGAGGATGGGGAACGGGCTGGCTTCCTGCTTGGTCTAGGGTTCGTTGAGAAAGGCTTCCCGCCTTCCAACTTCCCTTTGTACAATGTTGATACTGAAGCCATATATGACCAGGCAGTAAATCAATACGCCGCCTTCCCGCATCCAGTGGTGGAGAAGGTGAACCAAGTAGCTGCTGCTGATGATGGGTTAGCTGTCCTTAAAGCCTTCCTCGAACCGCCTCATTCTTCTGATGGAGCGGGTCCAAGTGGAGGCGGCCCTGAGGCTTGATCCTGAAGATCCCTTCCCATTGCTAGGATAGTCTTGTACGGATGTATTTATTTTTCTTTTCGTAGGCGGGTAGTTACCCGGCCATTCTTGTAATAATTCATTTGTGAAATATTAATCTTTTTGCGTATGAGATTGTTATTTCCTTCTTTGGGTTCCTTGCTTTATAAACTTATGACTTGCATACTTAGTTTAAATTAGCAATTTTCCAAGTGTTTAGAATAAGTTAACCTGTTGAACGTGGTTGATAATGGGTTAAAGTTTTGCTTCCTCTTTCGTGATTGTGCGGGTAGAACCGTCACTTGCACTTAGTAGGATGGCAAAACTTTACCCTTATCTGACCTGCGTGTAGGTTTTCCTCATCCTTTGAGGATAAGTTAACCTTTGAACGTGGTTGATAATAGGTGTGAAGTTTTGCTTCCTCTTTCGTGATTGTGCGGGTAGAACCGTCACTTGCACTTAGTAGGATGGCAAAACTTTACCCTTATCTGACCTGCGTGTAGGTTTTCCTCATCCTTTGAGGATAAGTTAACCTTTGAACGTGGTTGATAATAGGTGTGAAGTTTTGCTTCCTCTTTCGTGATTGTGCGAGTAGAACCGTCACTTGCACTTAGTAGGATGGCAAAACTTTACCCTTATCTGACCTGCGTGTAGGTTTTCCTCATCCTTTTTAAGAATTGTTTTGAACCGTTCGACGCGCGGTTGTCCATAGGTTAGTGTTCAGTTTCCTTTAATGATTCATGCGGATAGACCGGCACTTTCATTTAATGGGATAATTGAACTCTTCCCTTCAACTGACCTGCGTGAAGGTTTGCCACGTTATTGGGTTCGTGCGGGTAGGACCGCCTTCCCACGCAACGACTTCACGTAATGTGTGCCGTCACCAGTGTTACATAGTTTAACCGTTCGACGCGCTGTTGTTGATAGGTTATTGTTCAGTTTCCTCATTATGATTCGTGCGGGTAGACCGGCACTTTCATTTTTGGGTGCTGAACCTTTTCCCTTCAACTGACCTGCGTGAAGGTTTTTTCACATTATTGGGTTTGTGAGGGTAGGACCGCCTTCCCACGCAACGACTTCACGTAGTTATGCGGTGAAAGCCGGCATACTAGTGTTCAGAAAAGTAAAATCATCAGCTTCGATGTTCTAAAGAGGATCATTTCCATTAGAAGTGGCTCTTGGCCTTTTCTTTACAAATTGGAATTGATTTACATGCAAATTGTGTAAATGAGCTCCCTTCCATGTTGGGATGGGAGTGCCATCGAGCCGATACGCACCTGGTTCGTGATCTCGTTCTTTACGCAGCATGTAGTCTCGACATTGAAGCTGGAACTTTTATTCGTGTTTTCCCCAGCTGAGGTTCTACACGCACCCGCCTGCTCAGCCTTTATTGCGCCACGAGGTGCGCGAGCGTCCCATCTCTGACAAATGTTTCGACCATGTCTTTTACGTCTATGCATTCTTCAGTGTTGTGGCCTTTTGTCTTGTGAAAGTCACAGTATTTGCTCCGATCAGCATCATGACGATGTCGGATTATTGGAGGCTTTGGCCATGGGAGCTCTTCAGTAGCGAATATCTCAGTGACGCTCTTGGTGAGTGGCGTCCATCTGGAGTTCCGGTGCGGATGTACATTATCCCTTCCGCCCAATCGATGTTGCAAGCCGGATGAGGTGTCATAGTTTACCCTTGACTGCCAAATGCCTAGCTTCCGCTTTTTATTTAATCGGGCGGTGAGGACGTTGTCTTCTCTCGTTTTCTGAGTGTAGAGGTTTGTGCTCTGGGGGAGATCTCTACCCAGTTGCTTCTCCGTTTCCGCGTAGCGTTTTGCTGCTGTCATGAAGGCATCCCATGTGGATGGCATGCCATCTTTACCCGTTAGGGTGCGGATGAGCTCTGGGTCATGCGCGCCCTGGATGAAGGCAGCGCGAACAAGATCTTCGCTGATATTGCCCAAACTTAGCTTCTTTGAGTTGAAGCGAGTGATGAAGTTTGGCAGAGATTCATCTTCTTCTCGTATGCATTTGAGGATTGTCCATTGCTCCTCGGTATACTTCCGTTGCTGGCTGAAGTGTTGGCTAAACTTCTGCTGGAAGTCTGCCCAGTCGTAGATGTGGTTGACCGGTAGACGATCAAACCAAGCTCTAGCAGCCCCCACAAGCGTCATTTGGAACATGTAGCACCAGGTGGGTTCCGTCCAATTGCTGACGGTTGCCCCCGCTATGAACCTGTTCAAATGATCGTCTGGATCAGATATACCGTCATATGTGCGTATGTTAGGCATTTGTTTGGCACTCTTTGGGGCGATTGCTTCCGCAATGTCCCTTGCAAACCTGGACGTTCCTGCATTTGCAATGTTTGGTCTGAACGTTTTGGAGAAGTCTCGTGGACTTCCACCTGTGCTTTTTGGTTTGAAGGCTTGTCCAAAATGCCTTTTCGGTTGGGATTCCATTTCCTTACGCTTCCCTTTTGCCCTATGGCGAGGGTTCGCGTCGGAGTCGGATTCCTCCGAGTCATCCTCCCAGTATTCGAATTCGTCGGCCTGTTGTGTGGAACGCAAGCGTTCGTCCAACTCAGCCTGGAATTCCTTTTGTCGTGCCTCCGCCCATGCCTTAACTTCATCGAGAGTTTGGCGGGGGAGTCTTTGTTTCTCAAACTGGGTATCAGTGGATCCCGGTAGGCGATCATTTACTGCACTTGCCCCAGCTTGAGTAACTGGGGTAGTGTTCGTAAAATTTACTTCACTTGCCCCGGCTTGGGTAACCGGGGTAGTGTTTGTAAAAACTGTGTTACCGGTATTCACCCCAGTAGCTGGGGTTGTGGTTACCGGAATTTCTCTAACCATCTTTGTAGAAGTTTGAAAAAACTGGAGAAAAATAAAGTTCTAGCTTTATGCACGGATGGCGCCAATGAAGAAACACTAACCGGACCCCGGACAGATTACTGGTAACCTGGGGGTTGGAGAGATGTTTCCCACGAGGGGTTAGACCCTTGGAAGATGGTTCTTCTGATAACCTGCAAAACAGACACCGTGAGCTCGTCACTGAGAAGGGGGGGGTTCCTCCTTGTGACCACCCTCCGGCGTGAGAATCAGACTAGATTGCTCTTTAAATATAAAAGTATATTAAGAGATTGCTAGAGCAGATATCAGGTATATTATGATGATATAAGATATGATATGATAAGATGAGATGGTCATACCATTTGTGGTATTTATAGCCGAAGGTAGGTTTCCAAAGAGGTATGGCCGGCTGCAACAGTATTCCTGTTCCACCAACAGTAGCCTACGCACGTGCCCTGCTGGTAGTTGGTGGGTAGGTAGCGGCTGATAGCGACCAGGCCTGCTGTATACTATTCCTGTTCCACCAACTGACGGCTACGCACGTGGTATGGCAGTAGTTGGTGAGTAGGCAGCGGCTAATAGTGACATACAGTGCAGGAGCATGCTGCTCGCCATACTGTTGTCAATAAGCTGTCGTATCTTTAGTCAGATCTTTTTCCCATACCTCGTCAGGTACAGTACAGAAGATCTTCCTGTATCGTACGGACTGGCTTATTTGGGCGGGAGTATTCCCCCTCCCGCCCTTGTGCGGGATTGTTCCCGGCTTCGCTCATTCCTTCAGGTGACACTGAGTGATTGAGAGCTAAGTGCCTTGTGCGTGTAGCCTTGCTGCGCGGGTGGCCTTCCCTAATGGCTTGTATCCGAGGCTGCGGGGACAGGCGGAGTCCTTCACCATTGGGAGGCATTTCCTGCGGGACCAGCTTGCGTACTGCGCGTAAGGACGTCACGTCTCTGAGCATGGTTGGTCCTGCGGATCCAGTTGGTTTCTGCGCAGACGTCCCTGTTTAAGGTGAGTCTTGCGGGTCCAACTGGGCTCTGCTGGGACCTACCTCTTCAACGTATAAAATCAAAACGCGTAAACAGTTTATAACAAGTTAACAACTATATATAAAAGATATCTACTAATAATAATTCAAACCTTCATTTTAACCTACAATTTCCAGTAAACTAATTAACAAATAAATAATAACTAATAAATCTCATCTACGTAACGTAACGTAACATCATTACGCGTAAACAGTTTAACAACTAGATACAGTTATAATATTTATATAGATAGATCAAAATGATATGAATATATGAATATATGACGTGGATACTTACGGCGTTAGATTATAGAGTTAACCGCCGATACGTACAGCCGTTCGTTGGAGTTAACGACGACGAGGAATATTCCGGTAACGAACGGTGTATCGCCGGTAATGAGAGAGAGAGAAAGTGAGTGGAATCGCGTGGGGGTTAATATTAAGAGAGAGAGAGTGAGATAATAATGATAATAATAATAATAATAATAATAATAAATAGATAAAGAGGATAAAGTTGACATTACTTTTAACTATGGTTAGTGTTATAAGAGTTATAATAAGTTATTGAGTTAACTTTAACTATGGTTAGAAGGGTTATTGGGTTTGAGGTGTGAGTTTACGGAAATGACCTTGGGTTTGGTGGGGTATTACCAGTTTGGCATTATCAAGTTAAGCTCGAGTTTGACTAGGCATGAGCTCAGCTCGTTTAATTTACACAGTACTCGAGTTTTTTTATTTCTACTTTTAAATTTTGAGCTTGGCTCGTAAGTGGTTTTTGAAGCTCGAGCATGGCTCGTTTACTATTTCATATTTAATTTACATATAGCTTGAGTTTTTTGATATCTGTTTCTAAAGCTGGAGTTCGGCTCGTAAGTAGTTTTTGAAACTCAAGCATGGCTTGTCGACTGTTTCATATTTAATTTACACATAGCTCGAGTTTTTTTTATTACTGTTTTTAAAAGCTTGAGCACGGCTCGTAAGTAGTTTTGCAGCTCGAGTTCGACTCGTTTAGTTTTTCATATTTAATTTTTTTTATATTTATTGCAAGGAGATGCCTGGGTTCAAATACCGACATGATTGGGTGCGGGACGTTCTTTGGGACATCTTAAGGCGAGCTAGGATATCAGCTAAAAAGGAAGCCCCCGTAAACTTCCTTACAGACCCCACGGAAGGGAGATCCACTCTACGACCGGCAGATTTGCTCGTCTTTGGTTGGGCCGGGGGAAAACACGCTTGTGTTGACCTCACAGGGGTATCTCCCATAGCTGGTTTGAGGGATAATGGGTTTGTAGCTGGGCAAGCAATGAAAATGGCTGAAACGAAGAAGGTGGAGAAACATGTTAAAGCCTGCGAAGAGAACCAACATGTTTTTGTCCCTCTGGCTTTTGATACATTTGGCTCCTTGGCACCGGAAGCTATCCGTTTTCTAACCAGGGTCCAACAGGTTGTGCATAGCAATGTGTCGACTCCAAAGGGGCAGGGGTATGTCTTTAGCAGGTTAGGGTTTGCAATTCAGAAAGGGGTGGCGGCGCAGCTTGTTGCCCGCCTACCTGCTATATTGATGTAATATCTATGTTTCTACATATTGGAACCCAATTTTTGACACATCTAAATAAAGAAAATTGATATGTTTATTTAAAAAAAATTATAATTATTTTATATATGTTTTAATTTTTTGCAATTATAATTTTATATATAATGTTATAAATTATACAGTTATTTTCGTAATATTATATAGATTAACTAATAAGTATTAAATATATATAAATAAATGTATATTAATGACAAACTTGTTTATACTCACGATTCGGCTCGAACTCGATAAGTACGGAGTCGTGTGAGGATTACTATTACGAGAGAGGGAGATTGAGAAACAAAGGATAATGTTGACATTAGTTTAACTATGGTTAGTGTTTAGAGTTATAATAAGTTATTGAGTTAACTTTAACTCAATGTTGTAAAAGTAGGATTGCAAGGCCGAGTACTCTCCGAGTACTCGCTATAAGGTATGTCATCGAGGCGAGTTTCTGTAAATCCGCCTAGTTACTAAGAATTGGACAAATGTGGTCAGCCTCAGCCAGAATCACATCTTATCGGTGAACTTTGACCGATTTTGACTCAAAAAAAATAAAACATAATTGTTATTTCAATAATATTAAAGAACAAATATCATTTTTTAATTAATGATTAGTAATTTTTAGAATATTTTACATTTAAAAATGTATTTCTTTTATTTATATTGATATTCACCTATTTTGTTATAAATATTAGTAAACTTATAATATTTGACATATATATAATAACCAAATATTAATTTTCTTTATATTTACCATGTCCGAATTCTCCGATTACTCTCCGAGTACTCCGATTACTCCCTCCAAGGGGGTCAGCCGCCTAGGGACCGCCTAGCGACTTTTGCAACATTGCTTTAACTATGGTTAAAAAGATTATTGGGTTTTGAGGTGTGAGTTTACGGAAATGACCTTGGGTGTGGTCAAATGTGGTCAGCCTCAGCCAGAATCACATCTTATCGGTGAACTTGGACCGATTTTGACTCAAGAAAAATAAAACATAATTGTTATTTTAATAATATTAAAGAACAAATATCATTTTTTAATTAATGATTAGTAATTTTTAGAATATTTTATATTTAAAAATGTATTTTTTTTATTTATATTGATATTCACCTATTTTGTCATAAATATTAGTAAACTTATAATATTTGACATATATATAATAACCAAATATTAATTTTCTTTATATTTACCATGTCCGAGTACTCTCCGATTACTCCCCGAGTACTCCGATTACTCCCTCCAAGGGGGTCGGCCGCCTAGGGACCGCCTAGCGACTTTTGCAACATTGCTTTAACTATGGTTAAAAAGATTATTGGGTTTTGAGGTGTGAGTTTACGGAAATGACATTGGGTGTGGTCAAATGTGGTCAGCCTCAGCCAGAATCACATCTTATCGGTGAACTTGGACCGATTTTGACTCAAGAAAAATAAAACATAATTGTTATTTTAATAATATTAAAGAACAAATATCATTTTTTAATTAATGATTAGTAATTTTTAGAATATTTTATATTTAAAAATGTATTTTTTTTATTTATATTGATATTCACCTATTTTGTCATAAATATTAGTAAACTTATAATATTTGACATATATATAATAACCAAATATTAATTTTCTTTATATTTACCATGTCCGAGTACTCTCCGATTACTCCCCGAGTACTCCAATTACTCCTTCCAAGGGGGTCGGCCGCCTAGGGACCGCCTAGCGACTTTTGCAACATTGCTTTAACTATGGTTAAAAAGATTATTGGGTTTTGAGGTGTGAGTTTACGGAAATGACCTTGGGTGTGGTGGGGTATGTGTGACATTATCTTGTAGTGCGAATGTGAAATATCTTTTGGTGTGTCAAGTTAAGCTTGAGTTTGACTAAGTCTGAGTTCGGCTCGTTTAATTTATATAGTACTCGAGTATTTTTATTTTTATTTTTAAAGCTTGAGCTCGGGTCGTAAGTAGTTTTTGAAGCTCGAGCATGGCTCGTTTACTGTTTCATGTTTAATTTACATATAGCTCGAGTCTAGTTTTTTATTACTGTTTTTAAAGCTCGAGCATGGCTCGTAAGTAGTTTTTGCAGCTCGAGTTCTGCTTGTTTAGTTTTTCATATTTAGTTTTTTTTATATTTATAATTATTTTATATATGTTTTAATTTTTTACAATTATAATTTTATATATAATGTTATAAATTATACAGTTATTTTCGTAATATTATATAGATTAATTAATAAGTATTAAATATATATAAATAAATGTATATTATATAAATTATATTAATGACAGACTTGTTTATTCTAACGATTCGGCTCGAACTCGATAAGTACGGAGTCGCGTGAGGGTTACTATTACGAGAGAGGGAGATTGAGAAACAAAGGATAATGTTGACATTGCTTGACTATGCTTATAAAGAGTTATTGAGAACTTAACCATGGTTGAAAACTTGGGTTCGGCGTGTGAGTTTACGGAAATGATCTGGGTTTGGTGGGTATTAAGAGTTTGGCACTGTGCTGTGGTGAAATGTGAAATATCTTTTAGTGTGTTATCCGTAAGCCTGTAATTGAACCAAACGTTTACTGAACTTTTTGACAGTAAGTTCATTTATTTAATTAAATGAACGAACATGAACACATGTTTCGTTCGTCCATTTATGTTCGTGAACATTCATTTATTTATGGTTATTAATATCCGTTTATTCATGTTCGTTGACATATTAATAGAGAGTAAGAGGATGATAAAGTTGACATTACTTAACTATGGTCAGCGTTGAGTTATAATGTGTTATTGAGAACATAACCATGGTTAAAGGATTGGGTTTGGGGTGTGAGTTTACGGAAATGACCTTGGGTTTGATAGGGTATTACCAGTTTGACATTATCTTGTTGTGAAAATGTGAAATATCTTTTTGTGTGTGTTATCCGGATGTGAGTTTGTGGAACATGTGATGTGAATGATAAATGTGTCCATTAATGTGCCGTGGGGTTTGTTTGTAGGTTGGTTAAAAGTAATTTTATTTACCGGCGGTTAAACCGTTAAACTAAAGGTGTTTGTTTTTTCTTTTTTTTTTTTGAAATGACCAACGAAAAAAGGCACTAATAGCGAAAGACGATCACATACATTGGGTAAGCTAAGCCTGCTATCTTTTGTTCCGAGAAAAAAATGCTGTGATAAAACCTAATCGAAATCAAATTCGACCTTAAGACATTATGGTCTCCATCCAAATTTTTACTTTCCCTTCGATGCAGTTGAGCTAAAACTTATTTCTATATTATGGTTTTGTTTTTATTACAATGTCAATATGATATTATTTAAATTTTATACTTATTTTTAAACCTACCTTAATATAAAAAGTATGTATGTTTTTCCTACAACCAATGTAAGAATACAAGAGTTTTAAAATGATGATTTGACTTTAACTACAAATCAAGTGGTGCAAGATCTGTTTTTTATGATATTATTTTATTAATAAGTTAGTAAGTTAATAGCAAATTTTACCTCTAATCTTGTCTTTTGATAATATATATTTTTAATTTGTTGGATAAGGTGCTCACACCCATATAGTAATTATATAATTAGTTAACTAATACTTCATCAAATAATTAATTGGGATTTAGGCTGATTAGAAAAAATAAATAATGCACTTAATATATATATATTGCCATTGACCAAACCCAAAACCAATGAGAATAGCAACACCCACCTTTGATATTATAATAATTGGGTATATATTTAGTTGACCATGCACTATTAAATAGTTTTATTATTTTATTTTATTTTACATTCTATAGATGTGAAGAAAAAAAAATGTCATTTTATGAGGTTATGAGGTTAGGATTGTATTTTGAGCGTACATAAATGCGTAGATTTATGAGTAAGATTAGATAGTTTATGTATTAGTTGGTAAAAAAAAGGTTATACTATATTGAAGACTATGGTCAGTAAATCTTAAAACCGATGAGACCAACTAGAACAAAGCAAGTTAATCGGTTTAAGATTTAACCGTGTTATTATGTCGGTTAGAAAGTTCAATTGATATTCTTAATATAAGTAAGGTCATTTAACCTCTATTATCTATTTAAATTCTAGAGCATATAGTTTGAATCTGTATTATTATATTCATTAAACATCTATATACTTTTTTAAAGTTATCACATATTAACGTTTACAAAAACATTTTAAACCGTGAAAATCAAATGACTAAAATTTGTTAGACAGTTCAACCCGCTCATTGTCACTTCATACGACCATCTTCATCGAAATAGGTGAACCCCCCCCCCCCCCCAAAAGAATAATAAATAAATGAAGAGGAGATAAGGGAAGGAAAGTTACTGGAAACGGGCGAGTAAGAGTGGTGAATGTAAAATGAGAGTAGAGAGAGGATGGTTCGTGAAATCTCTTCAAGATTGGTTGACGTTAAAATACCATAGACATCCATCTCTTTCGTAGAGAAATCGATGGCCTATTTGGAAACAACAATCTATCATTCAAGTAATTAATCTTCTTACTTATATGAAATGATAAAATTAGTAGGCTTAAATGCAAATGAATGGAATTAACTTATCAGTTATCACCAAATCTAATCTTGAACATTAAAATACACCCCTTCACAACCATATCCACTTTCTAGCTGAGAGTTGAGGCCTATACGAGCAAACTTAATAATATTCCTAATTACCTAAATTGCTAATTATACATCACCAAACTTAATAATATTCCTAATTATTTTGTTACCTCACTTAAATGATTTATTTTTACTATAAATATTAATATTGTGTAATTAATAATAATCGAACCATACATAATGGTTAATGCCCTTAATATATTTTTAATCATTATCACTTCAACTCACATATGACGTTATTGTAGTAATGCCCGAGAGTGATGTAGGGGCTTTAGCGTTCCTTATAATGCATCATTACAAAATGGTATAACGTGTTTCCTTCTCTAAGGTCGAAGATTCGAGTCCCGATGTAAACCGCGAAGTAGAATTAAAAATGAATAGAGAAATGTGTGAGTTGTCATTAATAAATAGTAAATTAAATACCATAACTATTTACATATTTAATATATATATATATATATATATATATATATATCTGATTAAACTACTTTTTGTTTTTCGTTTCTTATTCTTTTAATACTATAATCGAAACGCGTTCACTAATTATTAAAATCGATTGAATCGTTTATACCAAACTAGGTTGGTTAGTTTGAGATCCAAACAGTTCGTTTTTAATGGGTTAACAATCTACGGTTCGTTACTGGTCGTATAAGTGTAACCTCATAGCCTTGATGCGATGATTAATGCTTGGGATCTTAAGTCCCAAATTCGAAACCTGACCTAAGGAGGCTATTTCCTCTTTGATGGTATTTCTATGTGAGTTAGACCTAAAGTATCAAAATCAGTACTGGCGGTTGGTATCTCGTTTCAGAAAACCTTACTCACGTATTGGGATTAGTTTCTTCTTCTTCTTATTCTTTTAATTTTGAATGACCATCAAAGTTTTAATAAACTAGCAAGATGCTAGAAACACCAATACAAGCCACCAAACCGGAAAAAACACCACCCAAAAACAACACCAAAACAAAACACACCCGCACCGACCCCTCCTCAAATACAACCATTAAACCCGAAAACTACACAAATCCTTCCAACGAAAACCACATTTTGTTGCTCTATTCTTTACTGAAAAGAAACCCAACATGCCAACACCTTTATCTCTTTTAACAAATTTAAGACTTGAATCAGGATCTCGAAATAAAGTAACACATTTATCCTTTTCTATTAAGCACAATTGGGATTAGTTACAAACTCTATTAAATAATTAAATGAAATGTAACCTCTTTTGCCGTCAAATAATAATAACAAAAGTTGAATTTATAAGATGAAAATTAAAAAAAGAAAAATGACAGCCTGAAAATAGATGGATGCCTATATCTTTCACAAAACGTGTGAAGTGTGAACATAACTAACCCACCTTCATTGGGTGTGTAATTTAATGTCCCAATAAATAAGATCTTTTTAATATTAATTAAATTTAAATAAAATTCAAATATTGGACACGGTGCCACATCATCATAAATATTTTAACTAATTTTATTTTCTTAGCCCCAACTATCAATTGTTTACCATAAACTCCCTTGGAGTACACTCACACCTCTTAATTTTTATTTTCTTTTATTAACTGCAAATTTCCATTAACACAAACCAAACACCCTTACTATCGAGAAACTAGCAACGTCCGAAAAAAAAAACAAAAAAAAAAACACTTACACGGTTAACCCTTTCCATTTAGTCCAATCTGCATTCAATATTCTAGTCATGCTTTTAATCCTCAAGAAACTTAATACTTTGATGTCTCCAAGGATGTTCTCAAGCTAGATCGGTTTATTATCGAAGATAAAATTGTTTCAAGCCCTCCAAATACACCAACAAGCCACCATAACTAATTAACTATAGACTGTACGAACTTCTTATTTGCTCGGTATCCAAAATATGCTTACATGCATTAAAAATATCTTGAACCAAGAACATATATATCAAGGAATTTCACACCATGTGCTAATGCTTTGCATACCACCGAGTCTACAAAACATGAAGTAAATAATACATGGTTAACAAACTAACCCTAAGCCAAGCATCCGATACACACAATCGAGCCTGAGAGAACATTTCTCTTTATTAGATTGTCCATCGTTGGGAGATGATTTTGGAGTGTACGCCACGCTACAACATTCACTTTTATCGGAACCCAAGAATTTCATTCTAAGATACTACTTTGAGGAAGCGGGTCAACTTGATAAAGGAGTTTTTGATTGAGAAAATGCCTATAAATTACAATTAGGTTATTTAAATGCAATATTTAAGTGACAATTAGGAAATTTAAATACCTATACAATAGGGGTGTGCAAAAAACAATAAAAACCGCTCCGAAACAGAAAAACGAAAAATCCAAACCGAAAAAACCGAAAAGGACACAAAAACTGACGGTTTGGTTTTATGTTTTTGTAAAAATCGCACTAACGGTTCGGTTTTGGTTTTGCATGTAAAAAAAATCGAACCGAATTCCTAAATTTTATATTAAGTAATTATAAGAATTTAATAAATATGTAACTCATATATTTTTGATCAAACGTATAATGGTCTTTATTTTACAATTAACAAAATTATTTACACCTAAATTCATTATTTTTTATGAACTTTTTTCGACATAAAGTTTTCAAGCTCAAATGGCAAAAACCAAAACCGAACCGAAACCAAAACGAAATCCGAAAAACAAAAACCTAAAAAATCGAAACCAAACCATTACAAAAACTTTAAAAACTGAAATTTTGGTTTTAGCCAAAAAAACACACTGAATCACACTACGCACACCTCTAATAAAAACATAGTAATGCAAATATTATGAAGACTTTAAATCTAATGGCATGATGGTAAATATAATTAGACGTGGGGGCAAACTAGGAGTTCCAAAACAGGATAATGAAGCACTTGGGCCTTGGGCTCATACCCATTTTCCACATCCACCCACCTCATATTGTACGGACATTAATTACTCCCCCCCAATATCCACGTGTCCCACCACTAACTACGCCAACGCAGACCTCACAGGTTGTGGGTCCCACACAACGAATTATATCATGACACGTCATGTGAAAGTCGTTTCAAGTCAACTTTTAGGATACCTTATGTCAGATTTATGGAATACCAAGATTAACCCTCCATCTTTTGGAATGTTTCCAAACACTCCCTTTATTGGTATGGTATTTTCCTAAATCGGGCATAATACTGTTACATGCCAACCAGGGCTGTTCAAAAAGGCTACGCCTCGCTTGAAGCTCGGTCGAAAATAGCTTTAAAAAAGCTCGACGTGAAAAAGTTTGATTCTGATTGAGCTCGGCTCGAGCCCGTTCGATTAAGTTCGAGCTCAACCACACTCTGGCTCGACTCGACTGGACTCGTTTACAACCCTAATGCCAACTCACAAAGGTTATTCATCATAACGTCACTAAGAAGTTTCTATCGATTCATCAACTATTGTTATATTTCCATTGGGCACGACATAACTAAATAAGAAGAGCGTAAAATAATACAAGACCAACAATAACACGTTATAAGCGTTGTAGCGGCGTGGAGATTTATATTGTCAAAATCGAGACCTTTAATGTTCGCATATCTTTGTTGTTTAATTATACTGATGTTGTTGTTTTAATTATATCAAATTATATGATGTTGCTAGATTGTTTTATAGTAATTAAAATTTACTAATCATATTCTTATTGACAATCACCTGGATGCGTGTCTACAACTGTATATTGCCAGACCCTATGAACACACTACACTTATTTTATCTGTAACATGTGAACATTTTACTATCTTGTACATTTTTGTGTGTATCTTGTGAACTTTTATTGTGACTTATTGGAGTTATTGCTATATTTTGATGATTTTCTTTATAATTTAGGGTTTTGTGATGTCTTTAACGTAATTTAATGACTTTCAGTTCAAATATGACGATTTAATGGCAACCATATAGCACATCTCATAAGTACTAATGTCATATATTGCAAAGCCAGTTAAATAGTCCCCATCGACTCTATAGTCTCAACTAATACCATAAGTTTCTTAATTAGTTTATATATGATGAATGAATATATACCCTTTCTAAAATAAAAGTGAAAATGAGATTTTTTTTATATTTTTAACAGCCAATTTGGATCACTGACTCACTCGTCTTCATTCACCAAGTACTGAAGACCACCTTTATGAGGAAACCCATCATATGTGAGAAAATCTATAGCTCAACCTAGCAAAAAAACCCTCATAAATAACAAGTTGTCACAAGTGAAACTTGAACTCAAGACGTCTTTTTAAATTTGAAGTATTTGGGTTTCACCTCAACCACATAACATTGCTTCATAAATGACATATTAGTTAGTTTACATAGTAATTCAAATTGAACAAATGTTTACTTGGTAGACAGTGTATATACCGCATTCATATACAAAATTATCTAACTTTCATTGCTAGCATTTTGCATGGTCAAGTTTTTTAATATCTAATTAAACCAATGGCAAGCATGTATGCTTTACGGTTTAAGTACTCTAATGATGATTTTAATAATAAAGCACATTGTTACGAACTAAAACACACATTATTTATAATTTTTCAAAAATTACACTTTGATAAAAAAAAATAAGATTGATTTCTTGTTTCTCGGTATATTTAATTTGCATTAAAAACTGAAAACCCTTCAGATAATTAAAATTGTATTGTTTATTATAGTTGTAAATACTAATATACTATTATACAACGACTATGCTTTAACAGTATTGATAGGTTTATTATTTATTGTGTATCGACTATTTGTTAAATATTGTATTTCATGAAATACTCGTGAAATACACATGTCATAAACCAATATGTACTTAAATAGCTAGTCCTTGTTACTACGCATATTTAATTACTCTAATTATTATCCGGTAAGTGTTTTACATTCAGTAACTCCTAAAGTACTGGACTTTATTTGGTATAAAATGATAACTTTGGTTCAAAAGTGACAAGTACTTGAAAATTGAGGGGTAAGTATTGAAATAAACCGAAACAGTGATGTGAGTCAGTGAGTGGGGTTCTGAGGAGAAGGGGTCTTCCACGTCAGTAGACGACACGTGATTGACATGTAACTAACAACTGGAAGTGGGCCCCGAGTAGGAGGAATATGTTATCTTATCAAATGAAAGTTGGTCAAAAGAAAATAATAATAATAATAATAATAATTATTATTATTATTATAATATTTTCTGTTAAAACAACCTAGTGGAATTGGGGAAGGGGGGAAGAGGGACGAGACACCCCCGGATATGTGGGCGAAAATGGGCGGGGTTCTTTTATCGTCGATGTGGTTAAATTATAATATTATTATAATAATTTGACCGTTGTAACGGTCAAAAAAAATTAAAACAATATATATATATATATATACACACCTTCTTCTTCATTTCATACCCAAATTTTTCAAAAAATTTATCAAGATGAATCCTACAAACAAATCGAACCAACAGACACTCGTGGAACTCGCCGCTACCATGAGAGAAATCATCAAAAAAACAAAAAAAGTGTGTCGAAGAATTTAACGATGCCATGAGAGAAACCAACAAACAGCACGAAAAGATTGTCTAAATGTTGGAATTGCGGGAAATGAGTGAAGAATATGAATCCCTCAAAGCGGCCGAATTATTGCAACGACAACGAATTGAAAAAATGCGCGAATATTATGGATATTAGTATTTTATTTAGTTATGTTTTTTTAATATTTTTAGTTATGTATTTTTTTAATTTTAATGCATTATTAGTTATGTTTTTTTAATTTTTTTGTATTTCATTTTAATGTTAATGCATTTTTATTTAATTATTTAAATAAATTAGTTTTTATTTGTTTAGTTTAGTTATAAAAAGAAAAAAAATATAAAAAGATATTTTGGGCCCAACTTGTAGAGCCTACACCATTACACCCAAAAAACAAATTCTCACTCATTGCTGACTGGGCGTCACGTGTCACAATTCGCCCCCATTTGTAGCCCCTCCACTACACATAGCCTAATAGACTAATATGGCTCTCCAAAATTATAGGGTGTGCCAGTGGCGAAACTTGGACTGAGAAACCGGGGGGCCGAGCTGAAAATGTATACACAAGTTCACAAACTAGGGGAGACCGGACTCAAATTTTTGGCCGAAAAAGGCTAAACTTACACTGCGTATAAAAATTTTCCGCCGAGAACGGGTAAATTTACAGTACTGCACAAAAAATCAGGGGAGTCGGGGCCACCCGACCCTCAATGAAACTTCGCAGTGGGGTGTGGTAGTCTAGGTGTGAGCCATGTTAAGACGATATAGCCTGGTTAATATATCGTAATAGGGTTCTTTAAAATTGGAGAGTTTAAATGCCTAATATATAAGAAAGTTGTCGTTCAAATAATAATAATAATAATAATAATAATAATAATAACAACGAAAGTTAGCTGGAACACGATGGTTAAGTGTGAGCCGTGAAGCAAGGGGACATATTGGGTAGTGACGGACCCATAAAATTTTCACATGGGTCGAAGTTTTCTCAGTTGACTATCAATATACACTTATAGAGGTCGATCGAAAATTTCACACTACGATGTAGTACTATTTTTCTTTTTTTACATTGGACGACCGACCTCGTACACAAAGACAGGTCTATCCTGGGTAACGGGTTGGAACTATCATGTGGCAAGAATTATACGAGAATATTTAAGAGCTCTGATTCCAACTAATGAGAACACTATTGTTTTAGATTTTAAACTCTTATAACGTGGGTTGTATATGGATAGTACACCTTTGAAAGTTTCATAGAAATAAGTTGATTTAAAGGCGTTAGAAATTAATTTGTATATTGTGATTATACTATTATAGACTTCTATTTGCTTTGATAACATGGTAACAATTTTCATATATTAATAGACGAGAGGTAGCTTTATCTATTCTAGTGTATTTGCGTAGATAACATGGTAACAATTTTCATATATTAATAAACGAGAGGTACCTTATCTATTCCAGTAAAATTAAATTAAATTTTTTTAGAGTGTGGACTAGTATGAAACATAGCTTCTAAAAGTCCTTCTTACATTCGAACTCGTTTAAAAGTTGAACTGGAAATGTCCGTTGTTTTGAGTTCCGGTGTTTGCCGTTTACAATTTATTAAAAGAATTAGAAAACCGAATTTTTAACAAGGAGGGTGTTCATCAGTTTGACTTTCAGACTACTCGTGTATTCGATTTTATTGGTTTAACCTAATTGAACTTTTTGAAAGTGAAACAAAAATTGCCATTCAATTTGGTTGGATATTTACAACTTTAAATAGAATATTAAAAATCACAAGATGTCTTTTTCTGTTAGATTTGTTCAACTTAAAACAAAATATTAGAATTTGAAGGGCAAATTGAATAGCATATTATAAAAGATCTATAGTATGTGTGGCTCATGAGTAATTGCCTCTAAAATTAATGAGAGGTCACAACAATAGAGAAAATGATGTTTTATTTTTTTAATATGATATGGATATAAAATTTGCTGTTCAAAGGATGAATATGATATATAATTTCATTAAAAAGGTGAAGATAAACTATTAAAATGGATAATATAATCTATCAAATTTATGAACGTAAGGCTTACTAATTATATTCTTAACACACAAAAGTTTAGCTTAGTAAATGTAGAAAATCAAACTCTAACTTGATTTTAAAACTAATTTCATTATATATAAATTTTTTTAACGATAATTAGGATTACTAACAGACTACTAGAAAAATCCATTGGAAAAGCATTTTTGTCCACCATAAAATTCTAAGTTTATTTATCACGTGTGAAACTTGAACTCAAATCTTTTTTTTTTAAATATAATCTTTTATGCATAATTTTGAAAGGTTATGTTAGTGCCCCAATTAAATTTTTGAATATTTTATTAATTTATTTTTCAACTTATAACCACGTTTTCTTTTTTACTCTTTGTTTCAAACATATATGTACATGTGATAAAATTATTTTTTAGTTTTTTTGGTACCATTACAAACTTAAACGATGGCAATCGAATTCATGTTGACTCGTCATCGTACCGCCCAAGTCTTATTAATCGAATAAAAATCGTTTTAAATTCTCTTTTCAACATAAGTTATACGAGTATCACTACATCGTCATCGTACCGCCCAAGTCTTATTAATCGAATAAAAATCGTTTTAAATTCTCTTTTCAACATAAGTTATACGAGTATCACTACAATTATGAGAATTTAATAATTATTTTACGTTTTGTTTCAATATCGTAACTAACGTATGCAATATCCACAAATTCAATCGACACCAACCAAATTCGCTTCGTTGGGCCGTCGTAAATCAAAATTAAATATTTTGTAATATTAAATTATTTTAAATAATATATTTATGTAAAAGTTAATTATCTTTTTAATCAAAATGAAAAGGGTAAATAAGTAAATTTGGGTGGTCATAGAAAAGGTGGGTCCCACTTTATCTAAAGAGCCGCATTTATCGGCATTAGGTTCCGGAAAGAAGGAGACAGAGTCAGAGGGGGTGGCGTGTGTGAAATGAATAATAATAATAATATGATATGGGTTGTGGATTGGGCTTCATTCATATCCATTTCTACATATGGGCCCCACACCCACCAACAATGGATTATCCATATTTAAAACTTTTATTAAAAACCATTAATGCCAATTCATTATTTTATTTTGTTTTAGTTTAATTTGCATATCGCCTTTCGTATTTGAAATGAAACAACACAATTTAGGGGTGTATAGAGTTTCTTATGTTTACCTTCTTTTAGAACATTCTTAATCCATTCTAAAAAAATATGTAAGTGAATTCTTCATTTTTTAGATATGATGAAAGATAAAATATTATTGTTCATGGTTAAATTTGAATAAACATATTGTTTACCTTTATAGTTTTTAATGTTTTTTAAAAAGTGATTGTGAGTGAAGGAGAAAAAATATAATTATAAAAATATAAAAAAATATTATTCAATTGAAAATGAGAGAAAATATAGTGTTTTTAGTGTAGTTATATAGATAGAGATGGATAATGGATCGGGAATGCTCTTATGACTTATTCATAAGTTGTAAGTCACAACCTTGTAACTTATTGAACTTTTTCACTCACACGTTATGCAATCCCAAATAAGGAATCCAAACACCCCCTTAATGATTTATACCTTATAGTGGTGTAGGGCTGATTGAAGAGTTAGGGTGATCCAAGTCGATTATCGGTTTCATTTGGTAGTGTTGTACCCGAATCGGGTATGCATCTGCATTTTGATCAAATCGGGTGGTCAACTCGGTTACGATTTTAAGGTATGGGAATGTGGCTGATGACTGACCTGATCACCCCTAACTCGTTAATCATCTCTATAAATCTTCATACACTATTAACTTTGGACATGTACTCTCGTTGGCTGACCTTTCACCATAAACGAGTCAATTTTGTATGGTTTGAAAACTCTTAACGAGTTGAAATTTGAGCTTGAAACTCAACATGATCCAACTTGGATCCAAGAGCATACTTGCATATTTTTAAATTTTAATAGAGTCAACTTTAAATTAAGCTCTAGTTTGAAGCGCAAGGATCATTTTTTGGTCAACTTAGAAAATATTAATGAGCTGAAATTTTAGCTCGATTCAACTTTGCGGCTTGACATATGACAGTTTTTAGTCATGTCAAACTCCTTTCCATGTTGGACTTGCCATGTAACCCCCCCCCCCCCCCCCCAATCTCTCGTCCTCACCCTCTCCTCTTATGTCATGTTTCTCGCCTTATTCGTACATGTAGACAAATTTAGGCGACTCTCTCTCTCCACGTTAAACTTGCTTGTCTATTCTCCTACTATTCTCTTGTAGATCGTCCACATGTATCTCACTTCACGAGCGATAGAGAAAATCTAATAACTTCTATCAACTTACGATTGCCATTTTTCTAAAAATTAAATCCATCGATTAAAATGGTAATTGAAGGTGTCTTGTAACTTGTAAGGCGTCGTTGATTTCATTGCTAATTAAGAAATTAAGTTGGTAAAAAGGATTGGAACTAACATGTTAAGAGTGCTAGTTAGTGGTTACTTGATGTTGGTTTCATTTAACTTAGTGGTTACTTAAGTAGTGCCTTGTATCATGATCTTAAAGTTGACTACTATTTTCTTGTAAAATATCTTAACTAAAATTTATTAATTTTATGTTCATAAGTTTTCAAGAGGATACATAGCTAGATTTATATACTAAAATTTAATAATTTAATGTCTTATTGTTTAAAACTTATAATTTTCTCTCATACACACAATATAATATTGTTAAATATTTCTTTTTTTAATCATTTTGTTTACAAATATTTTACCACCTTTGTGTAATGTTCAAGGGTTATATTTGAATTATTGAATATCCCATTAAAGCCAATATGAATTTCTACAATCTCTCATAGTTCTATTATTAAAATTGAACATATATTATACAATACAAATATATACAAAAAACCAACCTACACCTTAGTATAACCCACTATTATCAATGGTTGACCATATTGAAGTGGACATTGAATTGTGTCAAGGACTCATTGTCAAGTAAAGTGTCATTTTGAGGAATCTTGTAAAATTACAGTGACACATGTGAATAAGTACACATCTTATAAGTGGAAATGGGTTTTATATGACACAAATGGGAATCAAATCAAGTACACAAAGGCACTATCTTTGGTGAAAAAACCACCCCATATAATTTCATGTTCAACAATAATCATATTATTTTTCAGAACTTTATAAGATGCTATATGGTACATATATATATATTTGAATAAATAGTAACCTTGTTCAACAATATTTATATTTATATTATTTTCAGAACTTCATAAGATGCTATATGGACATATATTTGAATAACTAGTAACCTTGATATATATAATAAAGAAACTTTTTAACGAGGAATAACGTAGTATAGTTTAGTTTTGATCAAAACCGCAACACTCAGTCAAAAGGATTAACACTTCCGAATAACAATGAGACCTTCTATTCACAATCATTAAGTCACACAAAACGTTACTGACAATCAGGGCCGCCTCTAAAATTTCGAACCCAAAATGTGTATGAAAAGTGGGACTTATATAACTTTTTTTCACAAAAGATGGACAATAACTCAAATGATTTTGTTTATATTTGTATTTTATGAATAATTATATATTTTTTTCATCTCTTTTTAAATTTTAGTATCCCTGACGGAAACGTGCCCTAGATGCTAGCCAAGCTCTCTAAGGAGTCAAGGTCGGGTCTGTTGACAACACATCAAAAGAGACGTTGAATTCACATGCTTAATTAGTGGCTCGGTTGAATGTCATTCGAGTTTCTTCATCTCACCTTATCTTCTTTACAAGGTTTACCTTATCAATTTACATGTTATTTTTTTTGTACATTTTCATTTTTCTCAACCCATTTAGCTTCATATTCTTTCATTTAATTGTATTTTACATTTTAAATTGGGGTTTTCTATAAACACCACCCCTTATTTCCTAAAAAAAACCCATAAATACGTCCCATATGGGGCTAGGGCGTATAGGCCCCTATACAGGCCTTGTATAGGTGGTGTCCCTTGCATGACCCTTTAAATTTACACGAAAAAATGATCTACATGTCTAATCTATTATTATTATTATGAATTTTAAACATTTGAAATAGTAATTAGTACATGTAGCATTCAGAAGATCTTTAAGGGCCCTATCCTATGATAGATTATGATACGCTTTAGAATAATCGAATTATCGAAGCCGACACTTTTGACAATTATTAATAGTTTTCATTTCTTATAAAAAGATATTTTAAACTAAATATATAAAATACAAAAATGCATTCTTATCTCTAGAAAGATTTGGGTATATCTAGCAAATCTTAATATATCTACGTGGCATTTCTTTTTTCCATATAATTCAACTACCCTTTTTGATATTCATTTACTAAACACTAAAATTAACAAATGACAATATTATCAATTATTTGATTACAAGAAAAATTCCTAAAATGTCCCGCCCAGATAATGAATCCTTTATCACGAGTGATGCATATGGTTACGAACAAATTACTGTATTCTAAGCAAATTGCATTTCGCCATGTGTCAAAACATGGGTGGAAATAACCGAATTTGTGTATATTCCAGAAGCACTTACGGTGTTTGGGTCGCCAGTGTCATCTGTAGACTTGACGGTCTTATATCTATGTCATAATTGATTTGATGGTATAAATTTGACGCCATAACATTGTTAGGACCAACCAAGCAGGTAAAAGGAAGAACACATGGTTAGTTGGTTTGAGATACCATCGTCCAACTGCCTAACACCAATGCTGCCACTTGTGTTGTCAGTGGCGGATCCAGAAAATTTAGCTAGTGGGTGCAAAAAAAAGTTCAACCTAGAACTCGTCAATTCAAAACTAAAACAAGTCAAAATGGGTCGGGTCAAACCGAAACGGGTCGGGTAAAAAATTTACATTAAACAAAATACGTATACAAAGGTAAACCAAATAACCATTCACCATAAGACAACAAAGTTCACATGCCTTTTGAATTTGAAGAAAGGGCATTATTTTTTTTTAATAGAAGATCGAAACTGGTTACTGGACTTGCAGTTACAAAATTCAAATACAAAAGAATTAGAATAAAATCAAGAATTAGAAATCACAATTTACAAAATAAATCTAACTTGAGATGCCACATGTGAAGCCGCCATCACCCTAATCTGTTCGTCTTCAATAAATTTCAAAATTTTAATTAAAGTGGTTGACAATTAACTAATATGGGCTTAATTGTTATTGTTCATAATAACAAAATTAAATTTGAGCTTAAAATTTTTTACTTAAAATATAAAAAGTTAAGTTTGGGGTACTTCTTTTTTTGACGGGTCACTAATTTTTTTTTTTGGATTGGTCACTTGGGTCCTTGGACCTAGTATATTACAAATTTATAATGAAAACTATGGACTTGAGTGGGTGCAAACGCTCCCCCTAACCGAACACTGGATCCGCCCCTGTGTGTTGCCGGGACATATTTGAAAGTAAAAGGCCTAATGGACAAATTGAGGAAATGAATAGTCAAAAGGCCATTTAGGGTGAATTCCTTATTTAAGTCGAGAAGGCCTTTTTGTAATAAGTGAAAGGACTTATGGTTTTCTAATAAGGAGTTTTTAAAAAAATGTTTAGATTAACATAAGTCAATAAGTTGTTTTTTAAAAAGTGTTTTGTTTAACTTATTGATGTAAATGACCAAAAGGACATTTTTGTATAAATAAATAAGTTGTTTTTAAAGTGTTTGGGTGGAAAGGAATGGTAGAATGGGTATTCTAAGCCTATAAGAAGATAAGTTACCAAATCCTAGCTTATTGAAAACCCATTTTTTAGCCTTGATGATAAAGAGAAACCTAAAAGTCCTTATGTGTTCCCAAACACTCTATAAACATAGACTTATTCAATCTTCATAAGTTATAAGGAGAGAAAAATAAGGAATCCCAAACACACCCTTAGAGGACTTTCTCATAGTAGTTAGTAGAAATGTAAAACTCATATATTGCAAAGCAATTAGTAATAAATAAATAAACATATAAATAAACAACGAGTAAATGATCTCGGGCGTTGCGACGTTGAAAGACAATGGTATGTGATTTGCAACGAGGACGTTGATAAAACATAAATTTAATAAAGTTTGTCCACACGTTATAGTGACTTGAATTTAATAATTATTTTTTACAACGAAACATATGTAGAAATATGATTATCTTTATCAAAAACTATAATGTCGTGGAGAAAACAAAAATATGTTATATTTGACACACATGTTTTGGTCATGCATTGTATGAGCTCGATATTGAATCAAATTTATATCGAAGCATGCGTGGAAACATTGTCGTTTGTATTCAATTTTAGAGTAACATTAAGTTGCGAAAAAAGTTAAAATACATAATATTTGACCTACACATCGGTTTTGAACGAAGCTTATGCTGAACCGTAAATAAAAATGAGCATTCGTATATTTGAAAATTAAGAAAACATAGTATATTAAAATATGTATAACTAAAATATTTAAAATCAAAAGTTAGTTATAGAAATAAAAAAAGTAAGTGAGATGTCAATAAGTAAGTGATTAATATATTTACTATTTAATGAATAGGAACTTTATGTGAGTTAACTGCCGCTTGCTTTTTAATACATGTATAATGAATTAATGATAAGTTATATTTAGTAAAAGAATAAAAACCCAAATTATTCAGTTGGGCCGGAATAATTGATCATTTCATAAGAGAAGCACACATTACAGCCCAAAACAAATGCCCTCTCATGGCTTATCATGGGCTTAAGATATCTCCTCACATTAATAAAAAACAATAATAATAATAATAATAAAATAACAATGATATTAATTAGTTATATTAGCATGTGAAACTAGAGTGGCAAATACCGGTTAACCAGTTATTCATATATCGGTTATTAACCGTAACCGCTCATTGATCAAACGCTTGGAAAACGATTACAATTAGTAACCGGTTTTTGAGTAAAAATCCCCAACATGACTAAATGGTTTCCGTTATTAACCTAACCGGTTAACCTATACCTGTCAGGCTGTTAAAACTTAAACTAACCGGTTTTATTAAAAAAAATAAAATAATAGTTAAGTACTAAAGTGTATAATAAACTCACTTTACTAAACTAAAAAAGAAATAAACGGAAAAACAGATTAATACAAAACATTTTATTAGACGAAACTCATATTTTTACGTTAGTAACCGATTCATAATCTATTAAAATCAACCAGTTTCTCCAATACCATTTACCAACCAGTTTCGTCCTATTACAATTCACACCTCTCTATGTAAGTCCATAGATGTACAAAAGAATCGGTTTGGAACCAGTTCATCGCGAACCTACCCGAACCAGTTTGAAAAAAAAAACGGTTTCAACCAAACTGGGTTTCAAACTGACCCAACCCACCAGTTATATCATTAGTTCCCCTTACGAACCACCAAACTAGACGTGCACAAATCGGTTAACCTTTAACAGTCAATATACAAACCGATTTCTTTTGGCGAGAATTAACCTGTTAGACCGGTTTTTTGGGTAGGGTAGTAACCGGTTTTGACCAGTTAGACCAGACTGGTTAATAACCGGAAAAACCCGATTTTTAATAAAATAATAATAATACTAATAATAATAATCGGTTAACCGGTTAATAACCGGTTTTGAAATCAATAATATAAACCGGTTACTAACCGACGGTTAAAATCAGTTAGTAACCGGTTAGGATTGGACCGGTTAGTAACCTGTTACAAAATGGGTACAAACCGTTAACCGGTTTTTGTGTGCACCTCTATACCAAACTGGTTTCTAAACCGAACCGAATTGATTCGGACCGGTCCAACAACTCTATAACAAAAGCCCAAACTAAAAGCCCATTATTACGAGCTTAAATAAATATATATCTCTCAATAACATCCACATTCACAATTTCATTTCCCCCAATTTCCAGTCGATTAGGGTTTTAGCGTTCAACACAATCGGTTACCAAATCCACTCAATTGAACCGTAAATCGTTCAATTACGTCATCAAGGTAATCATAATCCACCTGATCTATACAAATAATCGATGTTATATACCGATTATTTGAAGCAATTTGTGCTTAATTTTGCTTTTTATAAACACCTAGTCGATTTTGCTTGATTTAATTTGATGATGATATTATTATTATTATTATGGTAGGTGAAAGACGATGTCTCGTGTGTACGTTGGGAATCTGGATCCGCGAGTATCTGAGCGAGAGCTTGAAGATGAGTTTCGCGTATACGGCGTGCTACGGAAGTATGTTTAATTCGACTGTTTGATTATTATTTGCTTGAATTTGAGTTTTTAAATAGATAATGTTACTAATTGCGGATTAAGCTACGATTATTATGTTAAGAGGATTTGTACGGATCATGCTTATACATTCGGCACTACGTAGGGGTGCAAACGAGCTTAGCCTCGAGCTCGGTTCGTTTACTATTAAATAATTAGTTATGGTACACTTAAGAACATATATAGGTTAATTAAATTTTTTTGTATAGGTAGATTATGTTAACAGGATTTGTATGGATCATGTTATGCTTTTAACATTTGTCACTATGTAGGGGTACACACGAGTCGAGCCTATTTATAAAGCTCGAGCTCGGTTCGTGAGTATAGTTTTTTAAAGCTCAAGCTTGGATCGTTTACTATTAATTATTTAATAAATTAGTTATAGTATACTTATAATTATATTTATATATTAGTTTTAATTTAATTTTGAATATAACAAAGCATATATACAATTAAGAACATATTTAGGTTAATTAAATGAATTAGGCTAGGTGGATTATGTTACGAGGATTTGTACGGATCATGTTAGATCTTAAACATTTGTCGCCAGTCTTCGTAGGTTTTTTTGGTTGATTTCGCGTATACGGTTTTTTTAAGGAAGTATGTTTAATTCAACTATATTTTGGTAGATTCTATATTTGTTTTTTAAAATATAAAGAAACGAATTAGGCAAGGGAGGTTATGTAAGCGGATTTGTACGGATCAAGTCATGCCGTGAACAATTGTCATCAGTCTTAATAGCTTTAGATTTTATGTGAAATTTATGTTTTTATAGAAAAGGTATTGATAATTATGTTGTATGCTACGTAGAGTTTTCAACAATAAGTTTAAATTAGGAAGATAATAACTTTTACATAAATAGAATGTTGGGTAAAACTTTTTATATTTGACATTATGAATTTTGTAATCTTCTGGTTTTAAGGAAGTATGTTTAATTTGATTATTTTATTATGTTTTACTTGATTCTAATTATTTAAAATGGTAATGTTACGAATTGGGCAAGGTAGATTTTATAATAGGATTTGTGCGGATCTAGCTATGCCGTAAACATTTGTCAACGACTTTAATAGCTTTAGATTTTAAGTTAAATTTATGTTTATTATTAAAAAAAATTGATAATTAAGTTGTATGATACCTAAAGATTGCAAAATTCATATTGAGAACGTTAAATATACAAAGTTCTACCCAATGTTGTCGTCATGTGAAAGTTATTCTCTTCCAGTAAAAATATGTTGTATAACACATAAACTTTGCAACAATCAGGTTTTACCAGAAAATAACAAAGTCAACATGAAGCGAACGCTTAATAAAGTTTGTATATTTAACATAGTTTTGTAATTTTTGGTTAATTTTTAAGGTTTTTCTTTGCTCTCAAATTTCTAGACAATGCTTTGAAGGTCTTTGTTAATATTTTAAGATGATTTGGATTGTGAGTAAATAAGTTTTTGTATAAAGATGATAGCCTTTAATTATAACTGAAATTAATGCAGCGTGTGGGTTGCTAGAAGGCCACCTGGTTATGCGTTTGTTGAGTTTGACGATCGCAGGGACGCTCTGGATGCTATCAGGGCATTGGATGGTATGTTCATTGTGTATGTGGAAGTACTAGTGTACGGTCATCATATTGGATCATATTATTTTGTGTCATTATTGTGGTTCCACTTTTTATTGCATCAATTATGTTCTTGTATTTTATTCGAAAACATTGGTTTATCATTATACCACGTGTTTACCATCTCTTGTTTAACATGTGAGTCATTGATAATTTGATATGTTTAGGGAAAAACGGGTGGCGTGTAGAGCTTTCCCACAACTCAAAAGGTGAAGGTGGTGGTCGTGGAGGACGTGGTGGTGATCGTGGCGGCCGTGGTGGCGGTGATGATCTGAAATGTTATCAGTGTGGTGAGGCTGGTCACTTTGCTCGTGAGTGCCGCAACCGTGGCGGTTCACGTGGTGGGTATGGAGGTGGCCGTCGCCGTAGCCCAAGCCCTAGGCGACGAAGGAGTCCAAGCTACGGACGTCGGTAAGACAAGAATATTTGTGTTATAAATTCAGAAATGGAAGGATATTATCACGCTTTTGAAATGCTCTTATTTGGTTTATTAGCATTTTAAAAGCTAAATTGAAACGTGATATTATCTTTTATTGACGTTTTGCTTTGTGATTTTTAACATGTATGTTTCTGCAGCAGTTACAGTCCTCGTGGTAGGTCTCCGCCACCTAGACGTAGCATATCACCTCGCAGAGGCCGCAGCTACAGCCGATCGCCCCCATATCGCCGTGCCAGACGTGATTCCCCGTATGCTAATGGGTATGTCTGACTTCTTTATATTCATGAATGTAAAACTGTTTGTATAAATGTCAGTGACTCAGTGTATGTTCGTAATATTTTTATAAAGATTTTGGATTATAAAGATTTTATTTAATATCATACTGAATATTTTTATATGATATATGCTTAAATAAGCGTGGTAATATATGTACGTAAAATGTTTTCTCGCTTAACCCAACCGAAACCTATAAGATCAGTTTGTTACAAATTAATAAAATTAAAACCGCAAATTGCATGATCTTGCTTTTTAATACTTAATAGATGTTTTTGTTTACAGTGTCTAAGATGGAGATGAGCAGAGCAGGAACGAATGGACATTACTGAATGTAGCAGGGTAGATCTGCATCAATGGTTTTCGTTTATGGTTTGTGAACATACTGCAGTCTGTTTTGTTTATGTCGGTATATCATAATATGACATTTTCGTGTGTTGGACTTGGCATTTGGTGTGGGACCGCTTCATCTTTACTTCGTCGTTAATGCATGCAGCTAGCTGAAACCATCCTAGAGGTCTTTTTCATACTTTAATTCGAATGCTTTTTATGGATATATCATAATATGTTATTCCTTAATACATGTTATTTGGCTTCTAAACATATTTTCTACATTTTTTTTGGTGTTTTGAGGAACGGCCTTTCGTCGTCTTCTACGTTCTGCGCTACACCGCTTCTCGTTGTTTTTAGTGACTACATTGAACGGTTAAGAAACTTCGTATGGTTTAGCGTCTCTGCACGTCACACCTGCATGTTGTTGCTTCTGGTTGTTAGTGACTACTTTGAACGACAACTTTTTTGCGACACCACTTCTTTTTATCTGCAACAAAGCTTCTTGTAGTTAAGACCCGGCACAACCTCTTGTGTTATTTTGTGACTACTATGAGCGGCTTTTCAAACTGCAAATTTTGGTTACAAAACTGCAAATCGGGATTTTAGGGACTACTTTCGATATCATTACTTAGTGGTAGAGGTGCACAAAAAAACCGGTTCCGGAACCTAACTGGTGGAACCGAACCGGAACCGGTTCCAGTTCCAACCCGGTTGGAACAATACCCGGTTTGGGTATTTTTGTACCCGAAAATCGTACCCGGTTCTCCTATTTGTATGTCAGTACCAGTTCCAACCCGGTTCTTAATTGGAACCGGTTCGGTTCGTACCCGGAAAACCGGTTCCGACGGGTTTTTTTTGAAGGGTCAAACAAAAGTTAAACTAGCCGTTGGAACCGGTTCCAACGGTAATATAGCCGTTGGAACCGGTTTTTTAGACACCAATTAGCCGTTGGAACCGGTTCCAACGGTAATATAGCCGTTGGAACCGGTTCTCTCGACAATACTTATTCGTATGTTTTCGTAATGTCGAGTTGGACCCTGCTTTAAGAAACTTCGAGCAATATTTGCAACGTGCCAACTCATGTGAGTCGGTCATGAGACACAAATCGTAATGAACCCAAACATCGGGGCATCTTGTTGTTTCGATCACCATAACAACGTCATCATTGGTTGCCATTTGTTGTCGGTTTAAGGTTAATTGTGGTTTGGAGTGTGTTTTATAGTTTTGGAAGTGGTTTAACAAGTAAACAAACAAACCTTGCTATTTATGGTAAGAAAATAACCTATTTATAGTTAAAAAACCGGTTCCAACGGTCAAAAACGGCTATATAGCCGTTGGAACCGGTTCCTAACGGCTCTAATATTTAAATTTCAAAAAAAACCGGTGGAACCGGTTTTTACGTAAAAACCGGTTCCGGTTCATACCCTACCCAGTTCTTAAAAGTTCGCATATCTGGGCATCGGGTCGGGAACCGAACCGGTTCTTGATTGGAACCGGTGCCATTTTACAACCCGGTGTGAAAAAACCGGTTTGGAACCGGTTCGGGTTTTCCATTTGAACCCGATTTGTGCACCTCTACTTAGTGGCATCACTATTTACCTGCATCAAAGCTTTATGTAGTTAAGACCCGACACACCCATAAAGGTAAAGATTAGACCGGGACTAGACTACTCTGCACTCTACACCTGCATGTTATTGCTTCTTCTGGTTTTAGATCACCCTCTTTATCTGCAACAAAGCTACTTGTATAGTTAACGCCCGACACGACCCCCTTGATGCGTGTGACATAAAGGTAATGCTTCGTAATGTGTTTTTAGTGACTATTTTGAACATGGTTGTTCAAACTGCAAATGTTGGTTACTAATGCTTTTAGCGACTGCTTAGAACAGTTTAGAACCTTTTTGTGCCATATGTTGCTCAATGAGCAACAAAGCTTCTGTATTGTATGTTAGTGTACTAAACAGCTATTTAGAAACAAATGAATAATTACTTCCCACCTAGCATGTTTTTGCTCAAATTTTCTTGAGAATGTAACGTGTGGTATATGCGAGGTTTGTAGTTGCCTTATGCACATTGCCGGTGGCCTGTGCTTATGTTGGTTGATGTGGTGTGATTAGGCACTTGATATAAATTTACCCGTCAATTAAATTCAGTTTTAACGTAACAAATAACGTACGTATGGGAAGTAAATATAACATGAAACATAGTTTAAATTCCCATATAAAAGTTGATTAGTTCAGTGAAAAGTTGTACTTATGATTAACTTGCAGTCGATTCTTGACTTTTTGGTTGGTTCTTGACTTTGTTTACCAAACCCATAACCGATTTGTAAGAAAAAACCTGATTTGTGCACCTCTCCCATAATGCGAAAATTATTGGGCTTGGTGTGAAAGCCACAGCCCAGCTTTAATGTTAATCTAGTTTGGAGCCCATTAACATTTTGAGTTTGAGCTTATTGATTTTGAAATTTTCACCCACACTGGATTAATATATATCTGCCGGAAGAGTTGTGTTTGTTGATTGTCATTTAAATTTCGTGTTTCTTTGATAAGGTTGTATCGCGGTTTAGTTTAAGGTATTTGAAATCACTCTAATTTACGGCTAATATTTTTCGTCGTTCACTTGAACTAATACGTTTGGTTATTGGTGCTAAATGAGGCTGTGCGTAGTTGGCACTATGCTCGCCCAAAGTGCCTGTGCACCCCTCCCCCTCGGGGCACCTTGGGCTAGTTTTGAATTGGGAGCGTTTCCTACAAAGCGCCCCTCCCGTTATTCATTTAACCAATCAGGTTTTCTTCCACAAACTCCAACCAATCAAATATTTTTTTATTAAAATTAAGAAAAACAAAAGAAAACATTAATTGGGTAATGATTGGAGGGTCTTCATTCACTACACACGTGTAGCGCCACCGTCGCCATATGGCGCAAAACACTTTGATACGGGCTTCATTCACCACACATGGTGTGATTATAACAAATCTGTTGCGTTCTTAAGGTTAAGAGATAAGTACTACACCCTTTTAGTTCTAGACCAATTGATACTTTTACATTACATAGCAAACAAAATAACCAAAGACTCTTTTATAGTTTCATTTTAACGGTATATTGGTCACTCAATTTTATTGTTTTCAAAATTTTAATTACATAGTAGTCCATGTGAAAAGGGCCATCTTTACGGTTTTGACTACAACTTCTTGGAATTCACATGTATTACATAATTGATCATGTTTTTAAGAGTGGCACATTACATCCGTTTGCCTTCTGTTTCGATATACTAAAAAATTTCCAAACGCCCCCTCTCTTTTCTTGTTCTTTTCCCTTTCTCCAGACGTGCCTCCTCCGGTAAGCTTTCACCACATGGTCTTCCCTCTCCGGTTACCCTCGTCTCCCTGTTGGGTTTTATACATCATAATATGATTCTTTTCCTTAAACGCGTAATTAACTCCCATATTTAACATAAACAACACTTGATCCCTATTGTACCATCATGTGTTTTTTCTATGTAAAAAGTTGCAAATAATATCCTGATTTATGAACACTTTCCTCTTTTGAGCCCTAAAGTTAAGCATCTAACAAAACACACAAAAACTCACAAAAAACTATTAAACACACCATTTAAAACTCGTTTACTCGCTAAAACTTAAAATCATCACACAAAAAATGAATTCTAAAATAAAATGTGGGTTACAAATCATCATCATCATCATCATCTTACTCAATATATCTCACCAATAGCAAAGCTATGGTAGGGTCTGAGGTGGGTAAGATGTAGACATTCTTAACTCTACCACATATGAATAGAGAGTATGCTTCCGGTGAGAAACCCGACTCGGTAGTAGTATTGCATTAAGCGTTGGATATTAGACACATAACACTCAATCATCAGGACACCGGAAACTATGGGTTACAAATGAGAAACAAAAAGCATATATAATGACAGAACAAAAATAAAAAAAAAGGCATGGGACAAAAAATAGTAGGAGACGCTCCCATTCATTTTCTGGCTAGCTTTTGTTGCACAAGCATGCTTGTATAGATATCATCTATAACCCTACCAATATTCGATGATTTCCACCTAAAAAGCATCATAGTTTTTGTTTTATTTATAAACAAGTATCAACCCATTATTATATTATTATATATGTGTGTGAAAATGTATTTTACCTTGTTAAAAGGTGACTCACGTGTATATTAGTTTGGGGTGTGCAAGAAATCGAAAAAACCGATTCGAAACTAAAAAGCCCGAAAAATCCAACTCGAAAAAACCGAACCGTAACAAAAACCGACGGTTTGGTTGTATGTTTTTGTAAAAACCGAACATACGGTTCGATTTTGGTTTGCATGAAATAAAAACCGAAAAAACCGAACCGAACTTCTAAATTTCATATTTCTATTCTTTATTTTAAATAATTAATAAGACTTTAATAAGTATGTAACTCGAATATTTTTGATCAAATGTATAATTATCAACTAGTTAACAATTAACAAAATTATTTATACTTATATTCATTATATTTCATTAACTTTTTTTTCGGCCTAAAATTTTCAAGCTCGAATGAAAAAACCGAAAACCGAACTGAAACCAAAACGAAAACCGGATAACCGAAACCGAAAAAAACCAGAACCAAACGGTTTCAAAAATCCAAAAACCGAAGTTTTGGTTTTAGCCTAAAACCGCACCGAACCACACCCACACACCCCTAATGTTAGTATATAATATATAGTTATTTATAACACTTGCTTTGACATGAATAATCAAATGTGAATGAAATCACTCTTTTGAGTACAAAACTTTGCCTGTTAAGAATCAGTAATTTATAAAAGCATGTCATACCCAATAGAACTATAAATGGTATTATCAGATTATGGTTTATTAGTATGAGCCGATGAACTGATAATTAATTAAGTTGATTAGTGTTTTGTTATGATATTTGTATATTGTAACTCAATCTAATGAGTGGGTAGGTCTTTACTGATCAAGCCTAATATGATAATACTATCTAATAAGAACCTATGTTACATTTCTTATATATATATTATATACGTATATATTACATGTTTACCTACACACATATATACAACATAATATAACTATAGTATAGTGTAATTACATCATAATGTAATACACATTTTAACTAATTATTGACTACTAGGTTAACATAACCGGCTACTAACCTATCAGTTTGTAATCCACACCGTATGTACATGTCTAAGGCTTCTTAAGGTAGTCACACAAATTATTTAAAGGGTTATTGTTCGAAAGTGTAGATCAACCGATTTTTGACAGTATATGTTATATCTTATATACATATAAACGAAACCTTTAAAAGCTCATTACTTGCTCTCTATTTTTTCTCAAACTACCAGATTGTTTTATTTGTAAATGAAAGATTTTTATGCATTTGACCTAAATTTACGGGTATTTACCAACACCCAAATAGCCCTTAAATGAGTCATAACATCTCATTAAATTATAATTAAATTCCAACAAATATCTGATATGAAAATCCTATAAAATAGAGATATACTAAAAATTAATATATGTTTAAAAAAAACAGATATTACTTATAATTAGTAAAAAAAATAATAAGCAGATCATGAGCCTCACCAAATCTATATAGCTTTAAACCGGGTTATAGCATATCATTTATTTATGAAACTCTTTTTATCATTAAACCCTAAGTATATTATTAATTTCATTACAATTTTTTTATTTTAATTTTATTTAATATATAGACACATATATATATATATGTATATTATAAACGAATAATGTAAATCAATACCCATAACACGAGGGATAAAAACTAATATAACGTATATGAAAAAGTGTGTGTGTTTTTTAAATTAAAAATATACAATTACATGCATTCAACGACCTTATAATTAGAATCATAATTGCCTAATTACGTCCACAAACTCTCATCTTGTACCTTCTGGAATGCATGATGGCAAATTTGTAATGGAAAAAAAGATTAATCGATCTTGTATGCATGTCATCATAACTTATTGACAATATAGACAGTAGTTGTTTGATGTAATGGTGGGTTTTTGTTTTAAAAATGTAATAGTGCTGTTGCCCAATATATATATACATATATATTATACACATAATAATAATAATAATAAATCAATAAAACATCAGGCGACAAATAGGCATCGCCCCCATTATTGCCCCTATTGTCGCCGTGGTGTGTGTGTGGGGGGGGGGGGGGGGGTCCCTCGAATCATCGCCCTCATCGTCCCTCCAATGTCGCCTACGGACAGCCTTATAGTCATGTGTATACCAAGACCTCAAAGATAAATACTCACTACTAGAAAACAAGTCATTTTCTCACAAAAACTTCCTACAAATTTCCTACAACAAGTAGTTCCAACAGATTTCCAACAAAAAAATAAGCTCAAACTTTGCTACAACATTAATCTAATAAACATTATGAATAGTTTTTGTAGGAAAGTTGTAGGAAGTTTACAACCACAAGTTTTTGTAGCAATTTTGTAAGAAAAGTTGTTGGAAAATGGTTGAAAACGATTTTCAAGCATGTGTTTTTCCAACAACTTTTTTGTTAGGAAATTGTTAGAAACTTAATTTTTCCAACAAATTTCATACAATTCGATTATAGAAAAACATCTCTTTTTCTAGTAGTGACTATTTATTATTATTATTACTATTAAACTGGATTAATGGTATTAGTTACTCTTTTAAGATATTTTAGCACCATCTCTTAAGCCTTTTAAGAAATTTAAAGTTAACGTCTTGCTCAATCTTTTTGACAAAACATAAAGGGGTTTACATGCAGAAAAGCAATTAGAAGAATAACAAGAAAAAAGAATGTATATATTACAAAAAAGAATAACTTCAATAGTATCCAATGACCGGATAAAATAAGCTAAAAAAACCAATATCTTTTAAACTTTCAAGCTCTTTATTTTGATAAATGTGTGTGAAGTTTAACCTGAAACAAGTCATTAAAAGAGTTAATTGGTCGGTTTTGAAGGAAACTGCAAGTTGGCGGGCTAAATCGTAAGAACTTTAAATATATGTTTAGTTTATTTATTATGGTAAAAGTATTAAGTATTATTTAATTTCCTAGAATAGGTTTTCTTGTTTCCGAAGCTAGTGTTTTGGTATGAATAGATTATTAGGGCTTATGTAATTTGCGTGCAAGTTTATTGAATAAAGAAAGAATCTTGTGTTTAATCACAGAACCGATTTTTCAAGTGTTGTTTTGGGGGGTCTGATTTCCAACAAGATATACAACTTTCACTTCATACCTTCAAAGCAATTGTTATAAGTAATTAAGTAGCAACCCAAAAGCTCAAAAAAATCATTCATAAGATGGAATTTTATGGGTTCTTTTTCTTTATTAGTTAACCCATAAAGTTAACAAAAGGTTGGATGAATAGGTGATAAAGCATTGCATTGGTTACTCCCAAGCTACAAATTTGCATGCATATGACACATAATAACCAAAACCCCACAAACATTTCATAGTGATTGAGAAAATAGAAAGCAAATTTGGCTTTTATATATAAGTCTACTTTGGTATATAGTGCACAAAAACTTTGGATTCCTCACTTTAAAGAAGATTTGGGGTTATGAAATAAAGAGAATGTCATATGACATGCTAAATAGACTTTGTTGGACCCTCCACTTCATTTTCCACATCTAATATGTCCACATGGATTGCATTTCTTGAAAAGTGTTCATAATTTCAAGAAACACTAGTCATTCATAGACTCATAGCAATATCTAAGTTGATATTTACTTAGATATTACTTCATTATGAGTTTAGTTTTATTGTACTTGATTCACACCCTAGAAAAATCACATATCAGCCGTGAACATGAGAGATTTTTGGTTTATACGGAATGTCCCGTCTCAATTATCTCCAACGTGTTTTGGGCTTAGTCGGCTATGAAACATATGAAAACTCAACAGTTAAATGTGGTTAGTTGAGAGCATTACGGGTGACCTCCTAGAAAGTCTCAATCATGGCAATAAAAACAAATTATTGAGTTCCTGGATGACAATCAATTGGAAAAATAACATACAATATTGAGAGTACGAGGAGCCAATTGTTACATTGATTGTCTATAATGTTCGAACATAGGTTATGTTTTACATTAATAGTTCACTTGAGTCGTTATGCTGATATCTTACAAATATGTTAACTCGTTAAAGGTTTCAAAAATAGTCTTATGATCGGCTAAAAACGTTTGTTATTGTTGTATCAACAAGATGATCTAGCAAGTGACTTAATGAGATGTTATCTACAATATTATAGATTTGCTAGTGATGATAAAATTCATGTTTTGGATAACTTCAATGACACATTATTGTGCCCAATAAATAAAACACATCAAGGTCTTATATGAATGCTACTGTTTTTAAACATTGAGGTAAAGTTATATTATTGATAGTAATAGTAATTTGTCCATCAAAATTTCTTGAACATATTATTGTTGATAACTTCATATACTTTTATATTCTTTAAAAACAACCTTGTTGTGTCACACGTTTGGTGACATTGTGTATTTTGTAGATTAAGACATGTTTTCGGATGGTGACAATGTATGTCCAAAATAAAGAGAAGTGGATGATTTAAAAGATAAAAAAATTATACCATGAGTCAAGCAATAATCTACACTAGGACATGCGTATCAAGTCACGTTTGCCCCTTAACAAATTATCTCTACACATATCAAGTCATTAAAATTGATTTTTACAACGATTTTTTTTCTGAGTATGTATGTGACACTGACAAGATTTCAACCACCCCTAGTTATTTGATGCTTTCAGTTCCAACTTGAAACCATCCTCACCCTCCGGCGCCGAGGCTTATCTTTTAAAAGAAGCCAACATACTACCATTAAGCCATAAAGCTACTGATAGTTAAAATTGTTACATTGAGGAACAAACAAAATCATCAAATTTGGATGTTTGAAAGTGGCATTTGAAGAATTCAAAAAAGTATCATGAGGGCCAAATAATGGGGAGTCATGATGGGAACATAATAAATTTTCCATATGAACAATTTTAGTACCTCATGATTTTGATAAAATGAGTAAGCCTTGCATCAGCAAAGCCCAAATTTAGGTAATCAGCCGATGTCAACAAGTACTTTGAGACATATACTATACGAGTATATGACCATAATTACGGGAAACCTCTTTACGATGAGATTCAACGGCGAATGAGGAACTGGCACGTGACTGAAAAATCTTATCGTGACGATGAGATTGAGCTCAATTCTCACGTCACGATTATGTTTGAAGTCAAGCGGCAATTTGTCAATTCGTCGTTAAATCTCATCATGATTCATGAAGATGAGATAGAGAGGGGTCTTCATTGAATATTTTTAGAAGGATTGGTTATTTTAAAATCTCTTTTCTTATTTGGGTTATTTTAGGAAGTTTTCCACATGAGTATTCATTGAAGTTTACATTTCAATTGAGGCTTCCACCTTTGTTTTCCAAAATCTTTAATTTGAAAATAATTGCATTATATAACTAACTTATTCACAATAATTAGAATAATACTTATAAACTAGAAAAAAAATAAATAAAGCTCGGTTACTTGAAATCTTAGAGCATGTTTGGGATTGCGTTTAAAAATGCTTATTGGCTTATTAGCTTTTTGAGAAAGCCATTTTTGAAAAGTCTGGATTTGACTGCTTCTTAACCCTTTCATAAAGCTAAAACAAAAAAGATTTTTGTGATTGTCAAACATATTTTAACTTATTGGCTTTTTGAAAACACAAATAAACATTTTCAAACTCAATCCCAAACATGCCCTTAAATAGCCAATAATTTAATAAAAAAACGATGTTATTCAATAAATAACAAACATTTGATTATGGGGAAACATATAAACTATAACTAATATTTTGGTTTTTAAATTTCATAACGATCGTTATCGGTTAAAAATGGTTGGGTCTAATGATAATGAAATTGATTAACTCCACTCAACCAAATGGTGAGGGTTTAAAAGTCATTAGGGGTGTATAGAAGATCCGAAATCCTATAAAAGGCCCGAAATCCTAACCGAAAGCGAAATCTGAATAAACCGACCTGAATAGCTAAATCGGATTCGAATATTGATTTTAATTTTTTTCCGGATAGTTTGGAATATTCAGATATCCATTTAATACTGTAATCCTGATATAAACACATGTTTTTAGTTTTATTTAGAATTATTATGATTTTATCTGAATTTGATCCGAATCAAATTCAGATAGATTCAGATCAGATAAGAACATTCATAATTTAGATAGGATCGAATTTCGGATAGGATCCTAATTATTTCAAATCCGAACGGAATAAACCAAATAACCCGTTATTCGATCCGATAAACACCCGTAAATCTCATTATGGATATTTAAATAACAATTAGATGGTGTAGAATTAGGAAGTGTGTGTTGTCATTCTTAAAAAAATATTTAGTTCAATAAACTTTTGTATGTGTACATGTGTGTGTGTTTAATACATGTTTACACCTACCATTCATGAAAATCCAAATGCTTAACTTGATGTCTTAACTTTTTGAGTGGGGTAGATATGGGAAAAGGGTGTATGTAGGTGTGATTAGTGAGGTGGATATATTAAAAAAACTATATAGCTCAAAGTAGGAATAATAACATCTAAACTACTTAGGACCAACAAGGAACCATCCTAACCTTTGAAAGATACTTCCATTGTCTTTTGTTTATTAAATTATGCATATAACTTTAATCAAATTACTATATACTAATAGTAGGTATGATTATTATTTCTAAAAAGGTTGAATCTTAGATAGTAATTTTCGTTTTATCTTTGAGAGTCGAATTGGAACTTGTAAGTTTAACGGATACTTTAGGCAGATGGGTTAGAGTTTTAGGGATTTGACAGACTTCACGGTTAAAGATGTTATGATGGTTATTGACGACTATATTCTTCTAGCGAGATTCGAAAGATAATATAAGTTAAATTCTCTATATGCTTAAACTTTTGAATAAATTTATAATCTTTTGTCGTAACATCATCTAAAGTAGCAAAATGATAGAAACACAAATTTATTAGCTAAATATCATTATTTGCTTAAAGTTTTCAATATTATAATCTTTTGTCATATCATACATATAAAGCAGCTAACTAGTTGATTAGAAAATTATTAATGTCACAACCTTATTAGCCATTTAACATAAACTTATTTTCTAATCTATAGCTAAACACCCTAGACTTTACTCATATATTATGTTAGTTGATACCCCTTCTTATCCATTAACCATTTTTTATCATTGTAGAACAAAAGTAAAGATTTTATTTTGTTTTCGTAATTATTAAAGGACGGTTAATTATCTGTATCCAATGACAGAATTAGAACTTTTCTAAAAAATAGTCTTAATAAATATGCTCATAAGTCATAACTAGGGCGGTAAAAGAACCAAAACTTCAGGAATAATTTGTGAACCATTCGACGGGAAGTTCGTTTATATTCAATTCCTCGATCGAACACGAACACGAGATTTCGCTTGGTATAGTGTTCATAAATCGTGTGTTTATTACTTTATCCAACAAAAGCTAAACAGACGTTTACATGCCTATATATGTATGCTCTTAAAACATTCTTCTTGTAAAACAAATAACGAAAGATTGAGAATAAAATATATATCGTTATAAAAAGAATACAAGTTACATTATGTTATATGGAACTTATGCGTTATAGAGATCGTTGTCACGACACTAAACTGTAAAATGAACTGAATTATCAATTACCGTCTAAAGGCCCTTATACTCACGTCTCGATCACCCTTCTGGAGGGGTGAGATGGTGGAGCTAAGGTTGTATCAAAGTAGAGGACCACGTACAATTATGTTCAACATAAACACCCAAACTACATGGGACCTGATTGAGCTCAAGTTATAGTTATACCGACATAGTACAGTAAGCCCCACGCTCATTTATAATCTCGCGTAACTGTCATTATTTAACTTAGATATTGTTACGATACAGAAGAGGGGGATAAACTCTCAAAATCAGTCACTACTCATTACATGTCTTGTTCGTCTATTTAAAGAACATGAGTATCACAAAGGTTACATTTAATCCCTCTCTATGTTTACACGTTTAACTTTTAAATGAGAAAACTTTTACCAGTCTGGTTTATAAACTACTGTTGACTTTATTGAAAACTTTGTTAAAAATGCTGGTCATTGTGTGCTTTAAATAGGCATGTAAACGAGCCAAACGGTTATAAATTAGTCGGTGGAAAGTTCGTTTACGTTAGTTCATCTATGATTGCTTATTTACCTTCATTAATATTTGTTTTTATGTGTTCATTTAAATTTTAATAAACACATACTTAGTTATATATTTATATAAATACGAACAAAAAAGGGACTCGTTTAAAATATATACATATGTGTGTACGTGTTGTGTTCATGTATGTTCGTTTGTTTTTCGTTTACATATGTGAACTTTTCATTTAGGTTTCATACTACCGAACTTAAACAAAAAAAATTGTTGAATTATATGTTTGTATTCAGTTAAAGTTAAATAAACGACCACAAATAATGAATTAATGATACCCAAAGATGCACTACAAAACATAAAGTATATATACTTTAAAAAAAAACAAAAGATAATACAAATATCTTTCATGTCCATCACGTGAAGGAACATGCATGCTTATGAATAATATAATATAATATAATAATTTCATGAATATTCCACATGACATACAAACACACTTAATAAAAACAAAAATAAGATTAAAAAGAAAAATAAATAAAAAGGCCCCAGAGACCTTTAACTCTTTTAAGTATATATAGTTAGGCCAAAAATCAGACCATTAAAAAAGGGACTTCTTTAACCTTTTAAAAAGATTAAGAAAAACAAAAATAAAATAAAAATAATAATAAAATTCCAAAAACACGTGTCACCATCACACGTGTCATGGTTATGTACTAATCAAACAATTTGGAAAAATGTTGCCCATAAACATTTCCCGCCAAAAAAAGAAAACACACATGCACACGTGTGAGAAGTCACACTTACAAATCAAAAGCATGTTTCTCTCAAACCACTCTCATAATCATATCTCAAATCTTCTTTTTTAATAAATAAAATCAAACCTAATCTAAATCGAATCGAAAACTCGAAGCGTTCGATCGTTTATAAAATTTTTCCCGTCATTTCAAGCCTCTTTAATGTACAATCAGATAACCGATATTTTCTTCAGCTGTCTTCATCTGTGATTCAAATCTTGTTGCTTAACCAGATTTGATCGAGCTTTCTTGATCGAGTTTGAAACCCGAGTTCAGAGATTATGCATGGAGGGCCCCACAAACACTCCACCACTCAATCTTGAAATCTTAATGCATTCAACAAATAAATGCCACCTTTGAATTCAATCACCATTCCCATTTCTATATATCATTTTCACAAACCAACTATTTTCACACCTCAATACTATGTACCAAACTCCCATTTCCCTAGGGAATTAGCAAAAGTCACATTTATGGATTATGACTATTGCCACCTATTAATTAAATTAATAATATCACACTTTTGTTGACTATATATATTTATATAGAACTTTTTTTTCAATATAGAACCAATTTTAAGTAGATAAACGTGAGAAACATCAGTGCAAAGTGCAAACTACTGATATTGTTTATGTAATTCTCACGATACTTTACTTAAAATCAGTTATTTATTAAACGGATATCTTTAGCGGCAATCTAGCCATGTAGTGCACTTGGAAGTTGTATCCATACAACTTTTCTTTTTTATATATTCCCACTCAATCCCATATTTGTTTAATTATTATTATTATTATTAATGTCTTTTAACTAGAGGTTGATGTTTTGTCATCATCTACCCACGAGTAGTTATTTAATTTCCTTCTTTTATATGATGAGGGCCACGAAGACGAAGATGATGAGTCAGCTGACTCGATACTCACACGAGTCATGACTCGGACCTGTACTGGTAATATCTTTGTTGATTTGGTTGTTGATCGGTTTAAAGGACTCACTCCTTGTACTAATCGGTAACATTTTGTGATCTTTTCCTGAAAGATTAATTGGAAATTAAATTAGCTGGTGTTTTAAGAGCACTTATCAATATTATTTCTCTTATTAATAAAAATAACTTGTCTATTTCAATACATAGTCGGCTGGTGCTGTGAGTTTTCATGTGACGGGTTTTCAAGGTTACCTAATACAAACTGTTTATCTGACTATTGTTTTACAAACAATAAGCAGATAAACAGTTTGTACAAGTATTAATGCATGTGGTACAAGTGTTAAAGCAGACGGTGACATACTTTGCTAAGGCCATCACACCATGACTCGGCTTGATCGGCATTGATAAGCGAGAAATTCGAAAGATCGCTCGCGGCACATAATATGGTTGCAGCAGCAATACATGAAGGCCAATACTCAAGTAAACTAGCTTCTGAAAAAGTCAAACCTTTTGGTCAACTTATATATAATTGGAAGCATGCATGAAGACTATATTTTATGATCATTTAAGCCAATAATATAAGTAGTTGATTTGTTATACCAAACAACTACATTCATACGGATCATTAACTATACCAACTATAATATGTAGTATATTTTAAAACTATTTATTAACTTATTTTTAAAATCCGAAAACTCTTATAGCTAATTGACTTTTATTTAAGATCATTTTGGCATTTTAATTTTAAGAAAAAACGACGTGTAAATGACATGTGATGTATTTTTACCGCTGACAAGACATTTTTTGCGTTCTGTGACATAAAGGTAGATTTTAACGCGAATATATAAATAATGTGTGCATATATAGACACAAGAGTACTATTTTTTTGTGAGCGTGACATTTTTAATTTGTTGTAACCAATTTTTAAAATTATTCGTCATCTTGGCTATTAAGGTGTAAACATTTTACATTTATTAGAAATGTTTAGGTAAAATTTATTTTTAGTGATTAGTTAAGAAAATTAAAAAGATCTTATTTTTAATAATTTTTGAGCTTATAAGTTGTATATACTAGGAATAATCTTTTAAATAAGCAGATAAACAGTTTTAACTACAGATAAATGGAAAGATTTATCTGTATTACCTTGAATATTCGATAGAATAATTTGGGTTGCCCTTGAGATGAGGAAGCCTGTATAAGTCCCGGTTGGATCGATTTTGTGAGCAAAGAAACCGATAAAACTAAATGGTGTAACGGATCTTAGTCTCCAATCCAAAACACTAAGAACAAGAAACTCCATTCTTCGGATTGTTTTCGGCTCAAAAATGTATTTTGCACCTTCAATCTGTGTGTGTAAAAATGATTAAATGATTTAACTTTAAGATATATAAAATAATAATATAATATGATGATGTTAAATTATTAATGACTTACTTGAAGATCAAGAATTGAAGGAACAAGGGGCTCCTCCATTTTAGCAGCTAATGATAAGCATGCAACTGATAAGAGTTGCAAGGGCCATCCATTTGCCTGTTAATTAATTAAAATATATAAATTAGAAAATAATAATAATTATTATTATTATAATAATAATAAAATTAATTGATGAATAAGTTAATATAATTAGTGTTTTCTAGTGGGACTAGAAGAGACTAAGGTTAACATCCTAATGTCACCCCTTTCAAGGGGAAAAGAATTATATTATTATATTATAAATGTAATATATATAGGTGGTCAAATAGTCAACTAAGTAGTTGAGCCCTAAATTACTCCACTATTCTATGAATCCATGATAATTAATAACCAAATTCTTTTTTCTAAAGAAAAGAATTATATATAAATGCTATTTATATAAAAATAAGTGTAGGTTGTCTATTTCTATTTTTTTTAAATAATGTGTAAACAAAAATGTCTTTTTCTAGACTTTTTTCAATACATTGAAATGAACCACACTTGATTTAAAAAGTCAATAGCATTTCACTTGAAATTATTTGGGATCTCAAGATAGATCATTTGACTATTTCAAAATGATATGTTTATAATATCGTCTAGAATTACTCTTTAACACCTAAGTGAATATTTATGAGAATAGTGTCAATCGTTCATACTGATCTAGTTTTGACTCACCCAAAAACATCGTAAAGATAAAATCAACCATTGTGAAAAACCTAGTCAAATTTGAATCTAAGACTATAGAGATCCCAAACTTCAATCAACTTACAAAATGAGCTTTTGGGGCAGTTTTAGACCGCTCTAACAAATGACACTACAAACTTCACAATTTTTTATAAAGTGAATATGAGTCTGTTAAATATTTAAAGTTTAATACAAAACCCGATGACTATATAGTTTTGATCAAAATCAATGAAAAAACTAAATTTATATATTATATTGAAAGTTATAAAGAAATCAATTAAGACTTTGTTCCAAGTACAACAAAGAAAAAACAAAAAGGAGTAATAAAGATGTAGTCCCACATATTTACCGATTAGTTCACTTCATACAGTATCTTGGGTAAAGTAATGATTATAAACATTCACCTTTTTCAAAAATAAACATACTTCAGTAGAATATCCATAAATCTCTAGTTAATGCCAATTGGATATTAAAAAAAATTAATAAAAATTGTGCATAGTTTTTTAGTCTTGCTAATAAATAATAATAAACCTTAAGCTATAATGCAATATTATGTTGTATAATACAATAGATAATGCATGGATACAGATGGGATGTAGAAAGTTGGTCCCATGATATATCAATCTCCATTGTAAAGTTGTATTAATGAATAGTGTTTATGTTGCACAATATATACACTCAAGCAATGCATGTGGTTTTAATTATTAATTGGACTATAAAGTTAAGTTAATTACTCTTTATATATATTTTAAAAGCAGGGACGTAGTCAGCTTTAGGGGAACGAGTTCGGCCGAACCCGTACAAAATTTTGTTTTAGTGTTATATATTAGTGTATTTTGACATCGACCCGTAGAAATTTCAACATCGAACCCGTAGAAAACCCAAATCTAAATGATAAAAAACTGGTCGTCCGTCCCTCGAAATTTTCTGAACCCGTAAAAAAATTTCTAGCTACGTCAGTCACTGTGTATAAGTGCACGGCATAACATAATTTAGCGCAGGTGAACTAAATTTTAATAATCCAAACTATAACTTATTGGTCAATAATAATCCGTTCCGTCAATTTGCCTAACGCAATCCCAGTAACATAATCCCTAAACATTTGCACCTGATTTCCACTCGATTTCGCTCACAATAATAATTTTGAACAAAATAGGAAACTTACAGGAGAAATCGAGTGGAAATAATCAAGTATTAATCAGGTGAAAATCAATTACGATTATGATACTGGGATTGCCCTTGGTGAAATAGAGTGGAAGTCAAAATATTGACGGTTGAGAAATATACCACTGGGAAGCCGCGGCAATAGATGAAACGGTCCAAGTAGTTGACGGCAAGGTACGCCGTCAACGGCTGAAAACCATAAAACCGTTGCACCTGCCAAAATGTACAAAAGAAAACTGTTAACAATCAAACCTTTAAACATGATATATTTATTATAGTAACAACTTTTTAGAAAGAGTAAATTATCTAGTACAACACAAGTAATAAGTTAAAAGTAACAAGTGAGGTGCACTATAGCAAATAATAATATGTCACAAACTTTTATCAGTTGTATGATCTGATAAAGTTTTCGTGTTTTTGAAGAAATTACTCAAACAAGGATTAATGGCTTCATGACAAGGCGCTGATTAGCGAATGTGAATGTGGGGTCCGCTATACACATTGTCTGATATCTAATCCTATGGTTTTTGAACGGTGGACGGATAAAGACCAGAAGACCAGTTTGACCAAAAGTTTTCATAGTTTGATCGTTATTGGCCAGAATGGTCATCCAAATATCTTGGACAGTCAGGATATCTTGAGTGACCATTTTGACCAATATATTTCAAAGATTGACCGTCCGGATATTGTTTGAAACGGCCAAATGGATATTGGCCAACTAACCATGCGAATGTAGGAATATCTGGACGGTCATCGGACGAACGACCTTCCGGATATTGACGACTACCTGATATGGTCAGAGCAACCATCCGGATACCGGCCGAACAACCATGCGGAAATTGGTTAGAACGGCCATCTAGCTGAACGACTGTCTGGATAGTGGCCAAACAACCATGCGAATATTGGTTAGAACGGGCGAACAACCATCCAGCCGAACAACCGTCTGGATATTTTCCAAACGGCCGTCTAGACATGGTCCTACTGACCGTTCGGATACTGGCCGAACAACACCATGCGATTATTGGTTAAAACGGGCAAACAACCATCTAGCTAAACGACCTTTTTGCCAATCGGCCGAACAACCATGCGAAAAATGGTTAGAACGGCCATCTAGCTGAACGACTGTCCGGATACTGATCGAACAACCATGCGAATATTGGTTAGCACGGCCATCTAGCTGAACGACTGTCCGGATACTGGCCAAACAACCATGCGAATATTCACATGGTTGTTCGGCCAGTATCCGGACGGTTTCGTCGGATGACTGTCCTGATATTAATAATAGTGTTACATCACAAATGGATGCGGTGTAACAGTATAACATAACCATCAAGTTTAATCACACTATTATTCAAATATATTATATATTTAGTAACCACCTTAACTATCCATGCAACACACTCTTCTCTAACAACCGCATCCACCGCCTGCGATTGAAACCTCTCAACGTAATCGATTCCAGTAACAAACTTCCTTTCGCGTTCGATCAACTCCGCAATCGCATCGTCGGAATCAAACTCCTTACCGTACTCCGGCGACTCTTCGCCGGAAAACACGCCGCACAGCAGGTCGGAGATTGATACTGACATGGTGATGGATGATACCGGTGGCTCATGGTGGTCCGGTCATGGTTGTTAGGATTCGGGTAGGTTTTTTGGTTGTAAGTGATCGGAGATTGTGGCCGGAGTTTTTTTAAGTAAGAAGTGGTGGTGTGGAATAATAATATTGATGGAGATGCTTCGTATGCGTGTTCTCTGGTTATTTACATGGACTATATACATATTTTAATAAATTTTTTTACGACTTTGTTTCATTCTGGTTAGACTTTGTTGTTTTAGTCAGACCAATGTTAATGTTGGCTTTAGAGTTTGATTTGGGTGTTTTCCTGGGAAAAATCATATCGTTGGTTGTCACTTGACAGTCGTTGTGTTATCAATAAGAGTAGAACTCTCTGGTATAACACACGGTGGGACACAAACCAGGGAGGGCTCGGATTCAAACTGACACCTTTACACAAGGCCTAGCTCAAATTCTTCATTTGCGTAATCCATCAAAAATTGATACAAGCGGAGATCGAACTTGGGTTTCATTTGAGAATCCAAGTCTTTTACACTAGGCCATTAGTGGTGAACATACTTCTTTTTTTAATGCAAACCGAGCTCACATTGATTTAAGAGTTTGATTTAATCGTTCCTTATAACTACCATTTTTAAGACTAGGCTATTATTATTATTATTAACGCAATTATAATTTTATTTTTTCTTAAGAAAATTACTACATTTTTTTATATGAAAGTGGTAGACTGGTACATCTATTTAATCCTTTCAAATAAAAAAAAAAGCTTTTCGTAGATCAACGAATGACGCTTATATATTTGTAACCATTTCAGCGACTGGTATTAAATATGTTAATTATTTGTGTTAAGTCTAGCTGTCTAGGTTTATTTAAGTTACTTTACACATAAAGACTGTTTAGGCAAATTGATAACATCATTTAGTAGTTTAGTGTTACTAATTTACATAAATGGTCGTTATGTGTAAGATGACTTAAATGTCATGAGATATAACAAACAAAAACTAACATAGTTAGTGCTAAAAACTGAAATGGTTATAAAGTTCAAACGTTACGGGTTTTAAATAGAAAAAAAGATTTTTTTGGGTTGAAAAGGTCAATTAGGCCATACCATATGGGTCAAAATTGTGGTTTACGCTAAATATTTTTATTATGAAACTAAATAATCATTAAAAAATATTAGAAACTGAATGGGTGTGTGTAAAAGTCTTCTTTTGTGTATGTTTAAAACATTTAAAATAGTTTGGGAACATAATTGAAAATATACATTTGTTTTGAAAATACGAAACAAATTCTTTTTAAATAATAAAAAAATTAAAAAGCTTTGACATAACATAAATACAGTTTTAGGCTAATAATTTGATAATTATTTAGAAAGTTGGTCTAATTTGCTGCTTCAATAATGTGTTAAGAAACATTTAGTGAACATAAATCAACATTTATAGATCTTGTTTGACATTTAGTGAACATAATGCGCTAATTAGACTGTGTAGTGCTTTAATTAAGATTTGAAAACGGGACTCCTACGTATCATGGGGGCTTTACTAAATCAAAACCGCGTAATAATTTAACAAACAATAGAATTTAATTAATCTTTTTTATACATAAAAATATAGGTAAGTGAATGTGATTGGTTGGAAAAAAACCATGGCCCCACACACCTTTACCTCTTTGCCCGTTAATCGCTTAGCGCCCACGTGGGCTCTTTCCATTTTGGCGTCCGAGTTTAAAGATTGTGAAATGGTTTGGCGGATGAAATGTGGGCAAGGTGGAAGGAACGCCATCCAATTACACAGTCTTTAGACACATGAATTACATAATCAATTTTGTAAAGAAAGTTGCAAAAACTGGTCGTACATTTAAATGTAATGTATGAGACATAAGGGAAGTTAGAAAAAGAGCGAGGTATGCGATCACATAAACGTTTTACTTTGAAAACCAGACTTTGAAACTGAGTCACTAGTCGCATTACCCGTATGTATAATCACAGGTTAATAGATTATAGCTTTGAGACATGCCCTATTTGTCGCGGGACTTGTTTGAACTCTTTTGGGGAATATACACTACATTGTATCGAGCTCTCGGGTTCAAGTACCAACACAAATTTATTAAGGATATGCTATTTGACATATTCAGGCGCACTGAGATTTCTATTAAAAAAGAAACATATTTGAATTTCTTGACCGACCACTCAACCAGTTGATGGAAGGTCAACTTTTAAACCAACTAACATGTTGGTGTCCGGATGGATAGGAGGGATACACATGTAGATCTGATAAGGGTTTTCTCTTTTGTGGGTTTGGATAGTATTGTTTTCGATTGCATTAAAAGTCGTTTCATGCAAAGTGACTAAACACGAGAAAACGTTTCTTGACAACTAGCAGATGTATAGATAGTAATGTTTTGATCCCAAGTTCTATAGAATATCAATGCAGCTTGTTATTCGTTTGTCTTTTTAATCCCGATAAAAGTATACCGCTTTTTAATAACTACAAAACAAACATGTGAAGTCATTTTTTCTTTCTTTATGAATTCTTGCTTTAAATTTATAATAATTAAAAATCAGAAAAAAAAATGAGATTTAATGGAACATGAGTTGGTCAGTAGTCTGGTCTATCTTGGTTTCGATACTTCAATCTTTATATCTTTGATCTTTCACAATAATCGATTTCCTTGCTGGATCCAAACCAAATGTCAGTTTTGACTGGTCAATACTGTCAGTCAAGACCCAAGAAACTAAGCATTAATAAATTATTTTTCATTTTATGAAAGTCGTAAAAAAATAAATACTTTAGATAGGCCCACTTATTATTTATTTCACACAACCATCATATTGTAAGTTCAAACTTCAAAGCAACATGTTATGAGTTATGACCCTATAGTGTTTTAAGAATTGGGTAACACACTTAATATGTTATCTTCTTTTCAAAATAATTATATACCGTATATTAAAGTTACGGCCGTCTATAACATTTTGAGTGCCCAAGATAAATATAAAAAATAAGCCTTATACAATATTTTTTTTAAAAGATTGATAATTATTCTATTGTTTTGCATATATTTAGACTTTTTTAATAGTTTTTACTAGGGTCTTTATATAAACCCAAACAATAACAAGAATCAATAAGACGTACGATATATAATTAATTGTGATAAAAATAACAAAACTGTATTTTTCATTACTGAAATGAACTAAATAACATTACATAAAATTTAGATATTAACGTTCAAGTTTAAATATTTAGAAGCTAAATAATTTAACTAAGAACATTCACAGTCCATTCCATATATTTTTACCTATAATTTAGCTAAAAAACCTTATTTCATAAATTTATCTATCATTTTTTAAAAATCTTTCACATTCTATTCCCTATTTATATCCATAAATTCTTAGGTTATTATTTTTTTCTCTTTTGTCTTGTTATATAGTATATAGTGATTGGGAGATAGTTGATATATTAGAGCATTCACAACCCATTTTCTAAAGTTGTTAAACTCATAATTTAGTGTAAATTTTAAGAAAACCATCAAAATCACATCTCCAATCCATTCCCTATTATATGGATGAGTTATATGACAACCAAAGTAAATCCCTAAATATAGGGACTAATTTTTTATTCATACCATATAATATTTCACATATCTCCCAATCATCATTTACTATATAAAAAGACAAAAGAGAAAAAAATAATAAAGAATTAATTTATGGATATGAATAGGGTATAGAATGTAGAAGAATTTTGAAAAATATTAGATAAATTTATGGAATGGTGTTTTTTAGCTAACCTTCCAACAACAACCTTATTATCCACAACCTTTTCAACCGTCCGAAAACTATCAACAACCTTCCCAACAACAACGTTATTATCAACCGCCCCAAAACCAATCGTATCAAAACCAACCTTTTATTCCACCTTTTTTCTACCCAAAATTATCCACATAATGCTTTTCAAATGTTTGGATCTCAACCGTCTCAAATGTCCGTCGATCCTCTAGACGATAACGAGGTTATACATCAATTTGCAAGTGCTTTTCGTCACGAAGTGCAAACTTTGGATGAAGATGAATCTGCGGATGAGGAGCCGCATCAAAGAGGTAATCGGCGTTGGTTGGCCGATGAGGAGGTCGCCTTGACCAAGGCGTATTTACATTGCTCCGAATCAAAAAAACATTCAAACCAACAAAGAAAAGAAGCTTTATGGAAACGTATTAAAGACCATTTCTCGCACTTCCCGGTGCAACCGAACGAAACAAGGATCAAATGATTGGCAAGTGGGGAGATTTGAATCGAAAAATGTCAAAATTTAATGGTTGTTACATCCAAGAGGTAACTATTTTAGTTTATTTATTTTATAATCTAATACTTTATTTTTACAATTTGATATATATATTTTTTCTAAATGTTTTATAGTCCCGAACTCCACAAAGCGGATCGAGCGAGGCGACTATCATAACGAACGCTTTGCGCGAATATGTTCGAGTTTAAAAATGTAAGGATTTTCCCCACTTGGATGCGTGGGAGATTGCGAGACGTCACGCGAAGTGGGTACCGGTTCCGTTGTTCGATTTGAACGGACCAACGGCTCCAATGAAGAAAGGATCTTGTTCAAAAAGATCAAAAACTTCCGAGTCCGGGGACTACACAACGTCTACCGGCGGCTTGTCATGCAACATGCCGAACATGAACTTGAACGAGGAACCCGAAGACAATCCCGACGAAGACATACCCACACCCACACGGCCGAATCGCAAGAAAAGTGGGGAACCGTCAAGACTTGGAAAGGAAGCGGTGGCCGAAAACTTCGCCGAATACAAGCCGGCTAAGATGGCGGAAATGGTCGAGACGAAGGAGCGAAAGAAACATGCTCATATTTTAAAAATGAAACGTGAGGAGATGTACATCACCCATTTGAATGAAAACCAAAAAAACGCCGATCTAACTTTCATCCTACAACACACGATCATATTAAGGAACCCTTTAAATCGATCCTAACTCAACGCAAAAGCGAGATATGCGACAAGTGGGGTTGGGAAGGGCCGTAGGTTTTTTTTGTTGGTTTTTTTAATTAAGTTGTTTTTATTTAATGTATTCTTGTTTTATTTTTTATTTAATGTAATATTGTTTTATTTTTATTTATATTTATTAAAAAAAAAATCCCAACACACCACACCACCACCCTTAGTAAAAAACCATCACATATGATGGATTTGTGGTTGGTGATGTGGCACCATTTGATTGGGTGGGGTGATGAAATTTCTCATCACATCCATCACCCCTCCCCCCTAAGGAATAGATTGGAGAGATGATTTTGATGATTTTTCTCAAAATTTACCATAAATTATATGGGTTTAACAACTTTAGGGAATGAACTGAGAATGCTCAAATGGACTAGACATTCTTAACTCTTTTAATTGTAGCCATGAAACATCTATTTAAAAGTAAAAAAATAAATAATAAAATATTTACTACACAACTACCCATAATCTTCCTTCTTATTATTATCTTTCTAGAAACCATAAACTAGTGCAACAATCACCATTTCTGCTAGAATTTTTTTTGTTTGATCATGTTTTCACTCGCCATCTTCGTGCCCTTCGCCGAACATGTGCCCTAGACGCCGACCAAGCCCTGCATGAGGTCAAGGCCGGGCCTGATTAAAGTAAACCTAGATGCTAAGTACCATTTTCATTTTTCATCCCTTTAGAATTGAGCAATGCATTTTTTGTTATTTCCAAATCCGAAGCAATACAAACCTAGATGCTACAGTACCATTTTCACTTTTGCATCTTTCATCCCTTAAGAATTGAGCAATGCACTTTTTGTTCTTTCCAAATCCAAAGCATAGAATGAAGAAAGATATGTCCCTGCATATTTAGATACTTTTTTTTCCGTTCTTTTTTTTAATAGCTTTGGATCGGAAATTTTTTCTCTTTGTTGTTAATACTTGCTAGTTTGTTAAAAAATTTAGTTGTGTAATAATATACAATAAACAAAGCATTATCTACAAGTCATAATAAAGACGTTAAGATGTCAGAAATACAATATAGATAATTATCAGAAGTAGGGGTCGCAAGTGAGCTTTTAGAATACTTTTTTTGATTTTCTTTAAATGTGCTTTTTATATATTTATTTTTTGGATTCAGTTTTGATACCATTACGAACCTTATCGATGCCGATCAAATTCATGTTGACTAGGCACGCAATGTTGGTGTTTTACCGATTTATGTTGTTTTAAATATGTTCATTTACGAAATTATATTTTGAGGTTAGTTATGTTACCGTAACGAACCTAATCGATTCCTACATCAACTAATTACCGCAACGCCTAGGTTTTGTCAACGCATGTTAACTGATGCCGATCAAACTCGCGTTGCCGCAACGCGACGGGTTTTACCTAGCTATATATTAAAGAAAACCTGATTGCTACAGTAAAGACTTTGGCAAGTTCAGCCCCTTTAGTTTTAAGTTGTTTAAAGTTAGCTCCAAAAGTTTTAAAATGTTTTAGCTTGATCCCTAATATTTTATTTCTTTAAACTTTGTTTACTTTGCAATTCAGCCCTCAAGTTTTTCATGGTTTTAAATTGTCTCATTACATTTGTTTTTCTTTTTGTTATTATTTATAGATTTGAGTTATTTATTCTTTTATAATGGTTAACATACAAAGTTTTACATCTTTTTAGTATTCCATTATGACATGTTTCTTTAATCTATGTCACAATGTTAATACGGACGTGTAGTCGCAATAAAGTATATAAGTTTGTTTGTAAACATACATGTATTTATAACACTATAATAGAGTGTATTTTTTGTACCGTAACTTGTAACCTATATACCAAGTGTCAATTCCACATCGATACTGTAATGAGCAGACCGACCATGTTCTTTTAATAAACTATTTTTTGTTGTGTCATATTGATAGTCGTTAATCGTTATGTTGTATTTGTATATCCGTGTTTAAAAATACGGGTTCTCGCCCAACACGCGTATCCATGAGTTACATGTGGATAGTTATATATTTTTTAATTTTATTTGTAAAGAAAATTCAAAAGAGGTTTGGATTGATCAAAAACTAATTAACAAATTGGCAAATCAAAGATAAAAACATGTAACATGAAAAGAAATACACGATAAACTTAAGTGGCTATAAAGATGAGAACACACAATAAATTCCGGTTTCGGGTTGGGTACTAAGTTGTAAGACTTGATCGTGAATGAGGATTACATAGACATATATAATATCGATCCTACAACTAACCTAGAGCAGGATCCATGTCCTTACATAACAACCAACTAATCATTAACTAATTAGATTGCACTAAGCACGATGGGGTGACATACTATAAATCTTATGTTGAATGTAACGCAAAATTAATCACACCCATATGAATACAAATCACATGCATGTGATGAACACCCATTTAGATGCTTAAACATAAATTTCATTCAAAGAATATGATTATGTTTAATATATCATTTGAATAGTTACATGCATTTAACATAAATTAATCGGATGATTAACTTAGGGCACTAGTAGGTAAACTCCTACAAATTTTCTTTTCCCTAATTACGTTAATTAAGTTGAATTAACAACTGTGAAGATTGAACTATTGTTCAAAATATTGAGGATCGATTTAAATAACCAGCTTCTTATTCATCCCATGAGTCGTCGATAGCCTTGTTAAGTGAAAATAATACTAGTTGTTGCTTGCCTCACATAGAGAAAACAAAATAGACACTCTTAAAATGAAGAAATAAAAGCCTAAAATGAATAAATGAAACCTGACGAGTCAAATAAAACATGAATAAGAGAACAACCATCTTAATCATCCCACGAGTCCCACCTATGCGCAATATAAAAAAATCCAAGAAATACTTATTTATTTGTTATTTGTTTCTCACAATCGTGGGTTCTTATACGCGTTGTTCAAATAAGGTAGAATATTTTGAAAATGCCAAGATTTAACTAGTGTTCAAAATATTGAGGGTCGGTTGAATTAACCAGCTTTTTAGTCATCCCATGAGTCGTCGATATCCGTGTTAAGTGAAAACAAAATTCTACCGGTTGCTGCTTGCCCCGCATAGAGTAAACAAAATCGACACTCTTAAATTGAAGACATAGAAGCCTAAAATGAAGAAATGAAGGCCCGGCGAGTCAAATTAAACTTTATTAAGGGACCCACCATCTTAATTATTCCACGAGTCCTTATTAGGCGCAATTTTAGAAAATCCAAGAAATACTTATTTATTTATTATTTGTTTCTCACAATCGTGGATTCTTATAAGCGTTGTTCAAATAAAGTAGAAATTTTAAAAATGCCAAGATTGAACTATTTTTCAAAATATTGAGTGTGTAAGGCCCCGAACCCGGTAGCCTTACTTTAGCGTCGGATTTACTCATAAACACAGTTCTTACAAATCAGAGTTCATTAAACTTTCGCGGAATATAAAAACTTTTATGAAACGTTACAACAATCCAAAACTTGCCTTAATTAAACATTCTTGTCTTTCAAAATAAACGTCTATTACATTAAAACATCTTGGGTCTTCAAATGCCAGTCTCCTATTCGCCCACCATGTGCCCGCTCAAGCTAGTTGTCTCATTCTACTCACCTGCGTGCATAATAAAAGTCAGCTACGCTGAGTGAGTTTTAGTTAATCGGACGCCATACAATACATACACATACATACATATCCGAAGATACATATCCATACCTAACTAGTTACCCTTCTGTTCTACATACATACTTACTACCATACATACATACATATCTACAATCACTAACCTCAGTCTACCGAGAGTACGTTCATAGTCTGCCGTCTATACCTGTACTCAAGGTCGTGAACACGTAAAAGGTCCGCAGTCCTTACCTATGTTCACCATTTATGGTACGTGCAAGGTCCGCAGTCCTTCCCTATACCATCCTACATCCACAACACGTACAAGGTCCACAATCCTTCCCTATGTTGCAACCTAAACCATAGCACGTACGAGGTCCGCAGTCCTCCCCTATGCTACCACAATACAAATACAGCACGTATAAGGTCCACAGTCCTTTCCTATGCTGATGCCTATCTATAATACGTATAAGGTCCGCAGTCCTTAACTACGCTGTCGTCTATTATCTGTAACACGTATAAGGCCCACCGTCCCTATCTACGTTTACATCTATCATCTACTTTACGTATAAGGCCCGCAGTCCTTAACTACGTTGTCGTCTATTATCTGTAACACGTATAAGGCCCACCGTCCCTATCTACGTTTACATCTATCATCTACATTACGTATAAGGCCCGCAGTCCTTAACTACGCCATCACCAGCCGAGTCAAGCTAGAGGGATTTGCCATCCTAACTTACTATGTCGAACGTAGAACTCACATACCATTCGTGTACCTGTATACACATACTTCACATATACAATAATTACATTATAGCATAAGAACACTCTAGGCGTTCTTTACATCATTCATTTAACAACCATACCTCTTGTCGATACGTGCAATATCCGAAGATCGTTCACGCCCCGACAAGTATTCATTTGTAATGTTCATACATTTTCGATATATAATATTCGTACCTTTATTTTTGACCTGACAGTACGCGCAATATCCGAAGATCGTTCGCGTACCGACAAGCAATCATTCATATCCATCACATATATCACATATGGCATACACTTATCACTTAGGATAAATGTATTAACAACACATCGAGTATGCACATAGCCCCGAAAACATAACACATAAATGGGGCTAGAAACTCACCTGAATCTTGTTACGCTCTCCGTTAATCGTTATTCCCTTCTTGAGCTGTGCACGGCTAACTGTATAATATTTACATGTATCAATTAACTACTACTACTCATGTTGTATTTCTATCTTTATACAACCCACAACGAACGGGGGTCCAGGGGCAGCGCCCCTGGCAGCGGGGTCTAGGGGCGGCAGCCCCTAGCAGGGTCCAAGGGGCAGAGCCCCTGGCTGGGGTCGAGCTGCCAGGTCAGCTTGGAAAAATTTTATTTACATTAACTGTCTTAACACATTTTCCATTAGGTTTTTAATTTATTTTCTAATCGAACTTGACTTTAGGCGAAGTTAAACCTTAGGCGAACTTAGCTTTAGGCGAGGTTAAACCTTATGCGAACTTAGCTTTAGGCGAAGTTAAACCTTAGGCGAACTTAGCTTTAGGCGAAGTTAAACCTTAGGCAAACTTAGCTTTAGGCGAAGTTAAACCTTAGGCGAACTTAGCTTTAGGCGAAGTTACCAGCTAGGCGAACTTGACCGTAGGCGAAGTTAAGCTTTGAAGACGAAGTTAAGCTTTGATGGCGAAGTTACCAGTTTGCAGGCGAAGTTATCAGTTTGCAGGCGAAGTTATCAGTTTGCAGGCGAAGTTATCAGTTTGCAGGCGGAGTTGCCCAGTTCAGCTACGGGTTTGGTTTTTATCAAGCATTTTGGCGATTTTAATACCCTTGTTATGGTTCGACATCACCCACTAACGTTCCCTAACCATTTCGTTCGTATATATATCCCGTATATACTATAAAGCTTGGATCTTTAAGCTTAAGGACATTCAATAAAACATAAACTTTAAAGGTCAAGAACATACCTTTTGTGCTCGTTTGGATCTCGTTTAACTTGTTTAATCACAACTAATCGTTTACTCTCTCTCGGATCTTGCTCGTTTCTCTCCCTCGGCCGCCGGCCGTATATGGCGGTGTGTGGTGTGTGTGTGTTTTGGAGTGTGTAGAGATTATGATGGAAATGAAATGAGGGTTTAGGGTTTTAGGTTGGTTTAGGGGATATTTATATCCCTTAAAGCCCATGGACCTAATGCCCATTCTCATTTAACCCATCTCAATTAATCTAAATCTATGATCCGTTCTTTACTCGATATTAATTAATTAATAACGCGGAAATCACTAAACGTAACTTTCTTTATTCAACATTATAAATTTTAGGATGTTACAGAGTGTCGATCAGAAGTACCTGTTTCTTAGTCATCCCATGAGTTGTTGATAGCTCTGTTAAGTGAAAACAAAAGCCTACTGCTTGCTGCTTGCCCCACATACAGTTAACAAAATCGACACTCTTAAAATGAAGAAATGGGAGCATAAAATGAAGAAATGAAGACCCGACGAGTTAAATAAAACTTGATTAAGAGACCCACCATCTTAGTTATCCCACGAGTCCTTACTAGGCGCAATATTAAAAAAATCCAAGAAATACTTACTTATTTATTATTTATTTCTCACAGTCGTGGTTTCTTATACATATTTTTCAAATAAAGTAGAAATTTTGAAAATGCGTAAATTTTACAATTGTTCAAAATATCGAGGGTCGATTGAAATAACCAGCTTCATCTTCATCCCATGAGTCATCGATACCCCGTTAAATGAAAACAAAAGCCTACCGGTTGTTGCTTGCCCGCATAGAGAAAACAGAATCTGCAATTTTAAAATGAAGAAATGGAAGCCTAAAATGAAGAAATGAAGACCCACCGAGTCAAATAAAACTTGAATAGGAGACTCACCATCTTAATCATCCTACGAGCCCTACTAGGCGCAATATTAAAAAAATCCAAAATATATTTATTTATTTGTTATTTTTTTCTCCTAATCGTGGGTTCTTATACAAATTATTCAAATAAAGTAGAAATTTTTAAAAATGCGAAGATTTAACTATTGTTCAAAATATTGAGGGTCGATCGAAAGTACTTGCTTCTTATCGGTCCAATGAGTCGTCAATACCCCGTTAAGTGAAAACAAAAGCCTACCTGTTGATGATTGCCCCGCATAGAGAAAACAAAATCGACACTTTTAAAATGAAGAAATCGAAGACTAAAATGAAGATATGAAGATCCGACGACTCAAATAAAACTTGATTAAGAGACCCACCGTCTTAATTATCTCATGAGTCCTTATTGGGCGCAATATTAGAAAATCCAAGAAATACTTATTTATTTATTTATTAATTATTTTTTCTCACAATCATGAGTTCTTATACACGTTTTTCAAATAAAGTAGAAATTTTTGAAAATGCCAAGATTTAACTATTGCTCAAAATATTGAGGTTCGATCGAAAGTACATGCTTCTTAGCTATCCCATGGTTTTTTGATAGTCTCGTTGAGTGAAAACAAAAGACAACCGGTAGCTGCTTGCCCCGCATCGAGTAAACAAAATAGACACTTTTAAAATTAAGAAACAGTAGCCTAAAATGAAGAAATGAATACCCGCGAGTCAAATAAAACTTGAATAAGAGACCCACCATCTTAATTATCCCACGAGTCGTTACTAGGCGCAATATTAAAAAAATTCCAAGAAATACTTATTTATTTATTATTTGTTTCTCACAATCGTGGATTTTGAAAATGCCAAGATTTAACAATTGTTCAAAATATTGAGGGTCGATTGAAAGTACATGCTTCTTAGTAATCCCATGAGTCGTCTTTAGCCTCGTCATATATTATGTAAAGTTGGGGGCTCAGGTCATTTTTCAAACGAGCTTCAAATTGGCTCAAACTCGTTTAAGTTTAATTTGGTTTGAACATTTAGCAAAACGATCTTAGATAACTTATAAGTAGCTCAACTTATTTACACTACAATATATAGAAAATAGTTATATCAATTTTGAGCAAACCATACGAAACAAGTGGAACAACAGCATAGCAATCGAAACCGATATTGTGTTGTCATTTTCGTGAAATGACGATGTTTTATAAAGACGAAAAAGACTTGCTACAAGAAGCTATAAGCAATGAGTGAAATATAACATAGAGATGTTTAAAAGGTTGGAATTACATCGTTTGGACTATTAATACGAATTTGCCTATTTTTTAATTAAAGTAGAGGGCTCGTTTTTATTTTCACAAGTGTTTTGGAGACAAATGGGTTTCGTTGTTTAATGCTGCGTCGTTTGTTTCTCTTTAAATGAACGCAGAGCCTTTTGTGTAATCATGAGAGTTAGTTGATGAAAGTACACACTTAGTGATGTAAGTTTACACCACATGTGGATATGGTACCACATGATAAACGCAAAATCACACGATACTAATAGAAGGACATCTGATTCCATAAAAGCACTACGGTGAACACACAGACTCAAGACCAATATTATGTAACTTGACTACTAGAGGTTCTTTGCCTTTGTTTCAAATCTAAGACACTATATTCGACATGTTTTCAAATTACCAGACGCACGACAAGAGAAAGATCAAGTTTTGGGTAATCATATGTAACCCTTTAATATACAAAAATGCTCGAGTTAATCTATTTAAAAATAGGTGGTGTTAAAGTTGACATGTTTAACCAACTTGATTAATCAAGTCGATCCATCAAACATGTTTAATTAAAAAATGCTGACCCACTAACTCATATATGTCCCGTATAGTCCATTTTCTACAATCTGTCAGCCCAATCAATACATGTACAACTTGAATATTACATACCAGCTCGTTTAACACGTTAGATAAATGGGTTAGACGGATGGTATTCATGTTAAACAACTTTAAATGTGTAAATTTTAGAGTTAGTGTTTTCAAGAAAAGTATGTATTGTGTTTGGGCTGAACAATTTAACTCGCAACCCTTTAACCTGGCACAATGACATTTGGATGTCGACCATGATACATTCAAAGTATATGAAAACTAAAAAGAATTAAAAGTATGTAAAACGTAAAAAAAACTTAGACCAAGCGTAGTGGTAGCTAATCACAACCACACGTATTATAACACGTGACATCCCAATCAGTAATGGCTAATTTTGTAAAAAGTGGTGTAGTGGTAAAATTCCTTTAACCCTCTTTCAATCATTACACCATTATTACTTTTTTAATATTTTTTAATATAAATATAAAACAATTGATTGGACAACTTTCCTCACCTTTGTTGTGTACACAACAAACACACTCAAAACTAGCGATATTCACCTAGCTTTGAAGCTAGTTTTCCTTTTAAAAACGTGACTACTACATGTGGTACAAGGGCAGGGCATGAGAGGATCAGCCTCATGTGGTGCCTTTCATACAAACAAATAATTGGGACCATATAAAATGACCATTCTTGGCAACAACAACAAAATAAACGTCCCACCTTTCTTATGAATCTCACAAACATAAAGTGTGTGAGTTAGTGTATAAGAATATCATCAAATCAAATTATTGGTGTTTTTATTTCAAATTAAAGGATAAAAAAATGATTGAAAATAAGCTTTTAGGGTAGGTGTTACGACATAACTCTAATTAGAAGAGCGACAGTCGATATACATTTCCAAAGTCTTGGCCATCCTTGGGTAAACAGAAAGCTTAACTAAAACATCACATTTTATGAAAGTGAATAAGCATAGTTGAAAACCCGAAAAACAACGGAGCACTAAAATGAAATGTAAGGGTGTATATACTGTTGGAAAATTTGTTACGTGAGCGTTAGTAGGTTGTTATGACACAACATATGCACACTAATAGACATTGATGAATGAGATATCGATGTGTGGTTGTGTGTATTTGAAAGAAAATACTATAGTGGTGCATCCCACATCGGTGGGATGGAAAACTTGTGCCTTGTGTTTTCCTCTATAAATAGAGAGTAAACTAAGTTGCAACACACACCAAACCTTACACACAACACAAGCATTGTTGCAAGGTTTTTCCAACTTCTTCTTCTTCTTCTTCTACATTTCTGGTTTCTTTTATTCGAACCTTTTTCAGGTTTACGGTTAACTCTGGCAGTACTACTGCTCCGGCTGTTGTACCCTGGGAAACAACGAGTTCTCTTGGGAGACTCGAAATATTGTTTTAAGGGCCCCGTGTTCAACACGATCCTCGGCCAAACCGTTTACATTTTTTGTATTGTATTTGGTTTATTTCTTTGATTCTTTATTGTATTTCAGATTCTTGTATTGTATTGTATGAGTAATAAAACTGTTTGTTAATTTTCTGTTTAATTACTCAATTCACGAATTCGGTTCCTACAATCTTAAAACAATATTTTTAAAACCGTTTCGTGAAAACTTTGTTTAAATTTTCAAGAACTATTCTGTTTTGATCCAAACCAGTTTTGTTTCAAAATAGTTTTTAAAAACAGTTTTTTCTTTTCTGTTTCGGTCTCAGAATCAAGAATTGGATCTTCAAAGTTGGACTTAGACATATTCGTTCTTGGTTTAGCATTCTGAAATCAGAAAATGCTCCTTTTTTGGGCTGTTTTTGGCTATCTAGCACGAGATAACTTATCGTGAAAACTTTATTTAAATTTTCAGAAACTATTCTATTTTGATCCAAACCAGTTTTGTTTCAAAATAATATATGTTTAAAAAAAACAGTTTTATCTTTTCTGTTTTGGTCTCAGAATCAAGAATTGGATCTTCAAAGTTGGACTTAGACAGATTCGTTCTTGGTTTAGCATTCTGAAATCAGAAAAGGCTCATTTTTTGGGCTGTTTTTGGCTATCTAGCACGAGATAGTTTATCGTGAAAACTTTATTTAAATTTTCAGAAACTATTCTATTTTGATCCAAACCAGTTTTGTTTCAAAATAGTATATGTTAAAAAAAAAAACAGTTTTATCTTTTCTGTTTTGGTCTCAGAATCAAGAATTGGATCTTTAAAGTTGAACTTAGACATATTCGTTCTTGGTTTAGCATTCTGAAATCAGAAAAGGCTCATTTTTTGGGCTGTTTTTTGGCTATCTCGCACGAGATAAAGCTATCTCGCACGAGATAAATTTATCTTGCAAATTTCAGAATTTTCTGAATTTTTTTTCAAAGTTACTAACTTGGTCTGTTTTCTGTTGCAAGAATGACAGGACCAACCCCAAACACTTCTAATGCTACCCCTGCTGTCCATTTGACCACCCCAGCCAATGTGGGAGCGACCATAATGGCTAACCATGCTGAAAAACCCGAAAAGTTCACGGGTGTCCACTTTAAGAGGTGGCAGTAGAAAATGTTTTTCTACTTGACAACCTTGAACTTAGCACAGTTCTTGGAGAAAACAACCCCCATACCTACTGCCCAAGATGTGCCCAAAGTGTGAGTGTTTTGGACGCTTGGAAACATTCTGAATTTCTATGTCGCAATTACGTGCTCAATGGTTTGGCGGATCCATTGTATAACGTCTATTGTGGAATAAAGACTGCCAAAGAACCATGGGAGTCTTTAGACAAGAAGTATAAAACCGAATATGCGGGAACAAAGAAATTTGTCGTGGCACGTTTTTTGGACTTTAAAATGGTTGACTCCAAGACTGTGATCACCCAAGTCCAAGAACTACAAGTTATACTTCATGAAATTCATGCCGAGGGTATGACACTTAGTGAAACGTTCAAAGTTGCAGCCATAATTGAAAAGTTGCCTCCTATTTGGGTTGAGTTTAAGAATTATCTTAAGCACAAACGAAAGGAGATGACTATTGATGAATTAATGACGGGTGCATCGGAGGATGACCCGTAAGTGTGCTTAAATGATATAAAAATCTATGCATTAAGTGTTAATTTCATGGGAACTAGATAACTACTTTTGTGTGGTTATTTTCAGGTATGAGGAGATAGAGGATGAAATCACGAGAACGTGGGCGAAAACGGCGAAGAAAACGGAGTTGAAACGAGAAAGATATGAGGAAAACAATAAATTGAGCAACTGTTCCACCGTGGCCCACGGTCAAAACCGTGGCCCACGGTCAACCCAGCTCAAAAACATCAGAATCCACCGTACCGTGGCTTCCCTGGTCACCATAACTGGACCATGGGCCACGGTCCGCGCGCGTAACTGCCAATTAACCTTTGTTTTTATTCCGTTTTCTGGAGACTTTTCATTATCTTTTCATCAAGAACTACCTAGGGGCGATTGGGAGAGATCAAGAATGATATTTTGGTGATTCTAATCAATTGTTTGGGTTTATGATTTGCTTGATTAACCTAATCGATATGGTGATGATTCAGACAATGTGTGGCTAGTCATCTTTATGTTCTCTTCCAAAGTAAGGTTTTTAATTAGATACTTGTGAATCGTTTATGTTAATTGTGGGATAGTCTTTTTATCTTATGAATATATTGTTTGGTGATTGTGAGTTTGTATTGTAATTGTTAGTATTGTTTGATTTCGTGTTCTTGACTATCCGTTCTTGGTGCCATAGGCAATCGAGATTTAGTAGAAGAGAATTAGGGTTGATAATACTAAACTGATTTTTGAGTGACAACCTTGCGTTTGTGTAATCCAAGTACTTAGTCCTCGTTTATCACAATCAATTGAATTTTCACAAAATTATATTCGTGTAGTTTGTTCCATAAATAAACGTTAACTTGATCTACATTGGAAACCTGAAATTGGGAGAGAGCATTGTTTCTCTTATTGTTTAAAAACTTGTTTAATTGCTTAAGTTCTTTTTATTAATCAAAACCAAACAACCAAAATACTTGATTTTAATATTTGCATTTAGTTTAATTTAGATTAATTATCAAACTACTAAGTAACGCATATTCCACAAAACTCCATGTGTTCGATACCCGCTTACCGCTATCTAATTAGTTGTATTCGGTTTATTTTTGAGTGAGTCTTCGACCTCACGTCAAATTTTGGCGCCGTTGCCGGGGAGTAGTGCGCAACGTGTGTTAGCTTTAGTAGTTTTTGTTTGTTATTTTTGATTTTACGCTGGTTGTGTTAATGTGCAGGTACCTACAGGTGTATGCATACTAGAGGCTCTAACAAGCTTCTTGGTTCTTCAACTGCATCAAACAACAACATGGATTCACCAGCTCCCACAACCGCTTAGATGATAGATCTTACTATATTTTGCGGCTCTATTCCATGCATCTTGTGCAGGGAGCCACTTCACCCTTGTATTGGTTGCCACGAGGCCCGATTTAGACGGGAAAAAGCAAAATTTGAAGATCCACTAATGCCTTGCTATGAGAATCCTTCACCTCCTCCATATTTCTATGATTCTGATACAACGGTGGAGGATGGTTATTACTCTAACAGATGGGATCGGGACGAGGCTGCTTATTATGAGCCAAGAATGGATGGACGATGTTTCTGTTGCGGTCATGATCATACTTTTGATTATGATGTGTGCTCGGTGTATTTGGAAAATTCAAAGTATTGGAATAAAAAAATGATGGATGCGTACATCTCAAGACCGTATCGGGGATACCAATAGTATCATCCCGAGGAATATTCTGTGCCCGAAGGTGTCTATACTTATCAGAACAAGGAGGCGAAAAGGCTTGCTATGTTGGAAGTGATTTTGTCCAAACTCGAGCAGTATTTATCAGCACCCAACCTTTTTGATGAAGATCGAATCAGCTGTCTAGATTTCCAAGTGTCAGAAGTTAAAAATGAAGATAGAAATAGAAGAGCGTCTCTCACCATTACCTGATGATATTAGAGATTATTATCACATGGAGGAGAAGGCTGTGGAGGATAATACCACACCAACAAATCCTTTATTTGATGAAGAGTCACGGGTGGATCAGATGGTGTGTGAAGATGACGAGGCAGAGCAGTCTGATGAGATGAATGTGTATACCGAACCTCTTCCCATATCCATCATTCCAATTAATAAGTGTGGGGAAGAAGGTTCGGGGAAGAAGATGAAAAGGGCGAAGCTACAAGACATCGGTGTATATCTCGTGAAGTGGATCAGCGAAAACCGCAGGTGCTTTCTAAACATGCCAGTTATACCGACAAACTTATGGAGATGGCATGTAAATTTCCGGGCATTCATTGGAAATACATTGGGTAAGTGTGCACTGAGACCACCATAGCGTATATCAGGTACGGTCTGGCTGAAGACCTTTAAACTAGTGCTCCCGAGAGGCAGCCTAAGGATGTAGAATAGTGTATTTTGTTTTGGGTGTGTTTGTGTTTTGACAGGTTCTGCAATTCAATCATCATGGATGCAATAATTCAAGTGTGGGGATGTTTGCAATATTCCCTGTGAGATATCAAAGAGTCTATGAAATGCGTTTATTCCGGTTAAAGCACAACAGCCACATCATTACAAACACATGATCAGGTGCATGTGTTTATCTATCCTGTGTCTTATTTGTTTTCGTGTACTTGGTAGTGTGAAATTTTTGTGTTGGAAATGGTGTTATTTGTCGAGTCAATTAGGTTGTTAGCCGTTCATGGTTTGCGGGTGGTATTTCTCGAGTTTAGATTATAAATTGCACCATACATTGGGGACAATGTATCCCAAGTGTGGGGATGAGGAAAATTTGTTTGTTTTGAAAAACTTCGTTTTAAAAAAAAAGAAAAAAAAAAAAATCAGAAAAATTGAAATTTTTTTTAAAAAATGTATTTAAAGAAACCGGAAAGTGGTAAGATGGCGGAGTGAAGTTTTGGTCCCTTCTCATGGTCAAAATTTCCTAAATAACATGTGCCTAGTTGTTTTTAAAAGGAGATTATGTAGTTTTCTAATCAAGGTTAGCATGCTTTCGGTGTAATAATTTGCATAACATATTCGTTTACACTTGAGAATTGAGGAAGTATTGGTTGGTGGAAAAGTTGATATTCTCCGATAGAACTTGTACATTAGTACATTTCGAGATCTTAGCGTGGCATAAGTGCAAAAGTGATAGAGGCACTTAGGTTAAGCCTCGTCTGGATGAGCGAGAGTGTGGGTACTGGGGGGTTGGGGCCTCATACATTATACATATGAGGATGGTTATGTGAGGGGTGGGGGGTTGGTTCATTTAGAAAACTTGATTGGGCCTATTCTTTTATTCGATCAACCCGGTGTTATATTGCGAAACGATCCGACTTAATAGGTTTCTATGTAATTGTTTTAGCATTTGTCAATTAGATATGTTAAGCATTATGTTTATTATGCTTACAAAAAAAAGATTGTATTAGAATTGCAATGTTTAAGTATGCAATATTCAAGTATTATATTAGTTCTCAAAAAAATGTGTTAGAGTTTCAATGTTCAAAGTATTATGTATTGAGTGAAAAAAAAGAAAAAAAAAGAAAAAAAAAGAAAAAGAGAAAAAAAAGAGAAGTTAGTGATGTATATAGTTGTTTATTTCATTGTTTACTTAGTTTGTTTGTAATAAGTCGGATCGGATCGCTTGAGTTACTTTCAATATTCTCTTCCATACCCTTACACTTGGCCCCATTACAACCCGTTTTTAAGATCTCTTGATTTGTATTCATGCCAAAAGTATTTACATAGGTGGAGATTTGATGATTGTACAAGCGTATGTGAGGAGAATTGATTAAATATTAAATGTATGGATGACACCAAGAAAATTTCAATGTGTAAATGTGTGTTATGTATAGGTAAAAACCGAAAGCATGTTAGGTTTGGTTAGAAATCTATGGTTTAAATGGAACATCAAGTCGACTAGTGCAACCGATAAAAACAAGGGAATAGGGTATGACTTGGGACCTTAACTGAACCGGATTTGTGGTAAGATTGGTGGATACAAGTTGAATGTAATAGAAAGTTGGTGTTGAGATGTTGCTTGGGGGCAAGCAACGGTTAAGTGTGGGGATGTGACGGGTGCATCGGAGGATGACCCGTAAGTGTGCTTAAATGATATAAAAATCTATGCATTAAGTGTTAATTTCATGGGAACTAGATAACTACTTTTGTGTGGTTATTTTCAGGTATGAGGAGATAGAGGATGAAATCACGAGAACGTGGGCGAAAACGGCGAAGAAAACGGAGTTGAAACGAGAAAGATATGAGGAAAACAATAAATTGAGCAACCGTTCCACCGTGGCCCACGGTCAAAACCGTGGCCCACGGTCAAAACCGTGGCCCACGGTCAACCCAGCTCAAAAACATCAGAATCCACCGTACCGTGGCTTCCCTAGTCACCATAACTGGACCATGGGCCACGGTGTGAACCGTGGGCCACGGTCCGCGCGCGTAACTGCCAATTAACCTTTGTTTTTATTCCGTTTTTTGGAGACTTTTCATTATCTTTTCATCAAGAACTACCTAGGGGCGATTGGGAGAGAGCAAGAACGATATTTTGGTGATTCTAATCAATTGTTTGGTTTTATGATTTGCTTGATTAACCTAATCGATATGGTGATGATTCAGATAATGTGTGGCTAGTCATCTTTATGTTCTCTTCCAAAGTAAGGTTTTCAATTAGATACTTGTGAATCGTTTATGTTAATTGTGGGATAGTCTTTTGATCTTATGAATATATTGTTTGGTGATCGTGAGTTTGTATTGTAATTGTTAGTATTGTTTGATTTCGTGTTCTTGACTATCCGTTCTTGGTGCCATAGGCAATCGAGATTTAGTAGAAGAGAATTAGGGTTGATAATACTAAACTGATTTTTGAGTGACAACCTTGCGTTTGTGTAATCCAAGTACTTAGTCCTCGTTTATCACAATCAATTGAATTTTCACAAAACTATATTCGTGTAGTTTGTTCCATAAATAAACGTTAACTTGATCTACATTGGAAACCTGAAATTGGGAGAGAGCATTGTTTCTCTTATTGTTTAAAAACTTGTTTAATTGCTTAAGTTCTTTTTATTAATCAAAACCAAACAACCAAAATACTTGATTTTAATATTTGCATTTAGTTTAATTTAGATTAATTATCAAACTACTAAGTAACGCATATTCCACAAAACTCCCTGTGTTCGATACCCGCTTACCGCTATCTAATTAGTTGTATTCGGTTTATTTTTGAGTGAGTCTTCGACCTCGCGTCAATTAATTGTTCGTCTTCGAATTGAGGAAGACAATAAAACGGCTCAAAAATCAGCTCGTGTGGAGCCAATGGCTAAGGCCAACATGGTTGAACTTGGACAATCTTCTAAGGGGGGGCATAAGGGTAAGGGCAAAATGGATAAGAGAAAGGGAAAGATGAACCTTGGACCGAAGAAGGAGGTTGTGAAAAAGAAACCTCAATCTTCAAACTTCCAAGGTGTTTGTTACAATTGTAATGAGAATGCCCATCGTGCGAACCAATGCAAGAAGCCTAAGCGTGAGCGTGCGCATATGGTGGATGAAAATGGTGAACCGTTGGTGGCAATGATCACCGAGCTCTCGGCAATGATTGAAGAAATCAATCTTGTGGGGGACAAACCGCAAGGATGGTTCATTTATACGGGTGCGACCCGTCATGTGTGTGGTGACAAGACCCTCTTTAGCACCTTTAAGGAGGCTGCTAGTGATGCTAAGTTGTTTATGGGGAATCAAGCAACGGCCGACATCAAGGGTTAAGGGGATGTGATCTTGAAGATGACTTCGGGAAAAGAGCTTACTTTGAGCAACACTTTGTATGTGCCCGAAATTCGTAAGAATTTGGTTTCGGGTTGGTTGCTTAATAAGTTTGGTTTTCGTTTAGTGTTTGAGTCGGACAAGTTTGTCTTGACTAAGCGTGGAATGTATGTTGGTAAGGGCTATGCCCTCAATGGTATGTTTAAATTTGATGTAACCGTGATTAAAAATGAAATGAATAAGGCATCTACTTCTGCTTATATTATTGAGTCTTTAAATTCAAATGTTTGGCATGGTAGATTAGGACATGTAAATTTCAATTCACTTCGTCGTTTAATTAAATTAAAAAGCATACCAACATTCCACATTGATACAAACTCGAAATGCGAATCATGTGTTGAATCCAAACTTACAAGATCATCTTTCAAATCGGTTGAAAGAATAACCGAAACACTTGATTTAATCCACACCGATGTGTGCGATTTAAAAATGTGCCTAACAAGAGGGGGAAACAAATATTTCATCACGTTTATTGATGATTGCTCAAAATATTGCTATGTATATTTACTTAAAAGTAAAGATGAAGCAATAGAAAAATTTATCTTGTTTAAAAATGAAGTTGAGTTACAACTTAACAAGAAAATTAAACGTGTGAGAAGCGATCGAGGAGGTGAATACGTTTCACCATTTGCGGATTTATGCGCACAAAGTGGCATAATACATGAATTAACCGCTCCTTATTTTCCACAATCAAATGGCACGGCGGAACGAAAGAACCGTACATTGAAAGAGATGATTAATGCCATGTTGGTTAGTTCTGGGGTGAGCCATGACATGTGGGGGGATGCCATTTTAACGGCAAATTATCTTTTAAATAAGATACCTCTCAAGAATAGGGACGAGACTCCTTATAAGTTATGGAAGGGAAGAGAACCTTCGTACAAATACATGAAAGTGTGGGGGTGCCTAGCTAAAGTCACCGTACCACCTCCTAAGGCTCTTAGGATTGGTCCCAAACTGTTGATTGCATTTTCATTGGATATGCTCACAATAGTAGTGCACATCGGTTTTTGGTACATGAATCCAAAAATCCAAATGTACACGTAAACACTTTCATGGAGGCGAGCCCCAATACTGTCTCGTATTTTGAGCACGTGTTTCCTAAGTTAGGACACACACATGAGGCCTCATCATCATGAGCGAATGATGTAGGTGCAAGCTCGTCAACACAAAATGACGACTTGGTTCATGAAGGAACACATGAACGGCCCGAGACTGAGGATGGTGATTTAAGACGAAGCAAAAGACAAAAGGTTGCAAAATCCTTTGGTCCTGACTTCGTAAGCTTTATGGTTGAAGGTGAACCTAATACCTACCATGAAGCGGTGACCTCACCTGAAGGACCTCAATGGAAAGAAGCAATCAAGAATGAAATTAATTCGATCTTACAAAATCATACTTGGGAATTGGTAGATTTTCCAGTTGGTTGCAAACCACTTGGATATCGTTGGATATTCAAAAAGAAGATGAAAGCCGATGGAAGTATTGATAAATACAAAGCGAGGCTAGTGATCAAAGGTTTTAGACAAAAGGAAGGTCTAGACTATTTTGATACTTACTCACCTGTAACACGTATCACCTCTATAAGGTTAGTGCTTGCAATCGCGTCTTTACGAAGTTTGGAAGTGCACCAAATGGATGTAAAAACGGCTTTTCTAAATGGTGATTTGGAAGAAGAGATATACATGGAGCAACCTGAGGGTTTCTCCGCCCCTGGTCAAAAGGGTAAAGTATGTAAACTCATCAAGTCTTTGTATGGCTTGAAGCAAGCTCCAAAACAATGTCACCAAAAGTTTGACCAAGTCATGATTGCCAATAGTTTCAAAATTAATGAGTGTGATAAATGTGTTTATGTTAAAAACACAAATGGAGGTTATGTTATTTTATGCCTTTATGTGGATGACATACTTATCATTGGGAGTAATGATAAAATGGTTCAATCTACAAAAGACATGTTAAAGGCACGATTTGACATGAAAGACATGGGTTTAGTTGATACTATTCTTGGAATAAAAATCATTAAAACCAAAGAAGGTCTTACTTTGAGTCAAGCACACTATGTCGACAAGATTCTTGAAAAATTCAACAAGCAAGACAAGCGAGTGGCTCGTTCTCATGTTGACACTACTCTACATCTATGTAAAAATAGAACTGAGCCGGTTGCTCAATTAGAGTATTCAAGAATCATTGGAAGTCTAATGTATCTCATGACATGTACGAGACCCGATTTAGCATACGCGGTGAGTAGGCTGAGTAGATATACTAGCAATCCAAGTGCTCAACATTGGAAAGCTATTATAAGGGTGCTTAGATACATAAGATACACAAGAGACTATGGTTTGCATTAAACCAACCATCCAGCTGTGATCGAAGGGTATACTGATGCGAACTGGATTTCGGATATGAAAGATTCCAAATCAACAAGTGGGTACGTGTTCCTACTTGATGGGGCAGCAATATCTTGGAAATCATCCAAACAAACTGTAATTGCTAGATCCACAATGGAGTCTGAATTCATTACCTTAGACAAATCTGGGGAAGAGGCAGAATGGTTACGTCAATTCGTGGAAGACATTCCACAATGGCCAAAGCCGTTGTCGGCAGTTTGCATACATTGTGACAGTGAGTCTGCAATTGGTAGATCTCAACGTTCAATGTAATGGCAAATCAAGGCATATGAGACGTAGACATAACACGATACGACAACTACTGTCAACGGGTGTTATCACGATTGACCATGTGAGGTCGGAAGATAACATTGCAGACCCGTTAACAAAAGGCTTAAGCACGGATAAATTTTATAAGTTGTCGAGAGGAATGGGACTAAAGCCCGCGATAAAGGAAGTATGAGGGAAACCTAACTTAGCATACTGGAGATCCCAAGAGCTAAGTTCAATAGGCAAACTTAATCATATAACCAGATGCAGTCACTGTGGGGGAGTACCCCAAATCCAAAGGGAGTCTTGAACTTCCTAGTCCTTTCTCCCAGGGGAGTACCCTAAAACCAGTGACATTTGGGAGAGGTTAAGCATATTAAGGTTAAGTGAAATAACCATGATGCTTTTAATGATTCATGGGAATCACCTACGTTAGAGAGAAGTGTGGTCGCTTCGAATGGAATTGTGGGGAGGCGCAATTTCCTAGAGCCAGGGGAGTACCCTAAAACCAGTGACATTTGGGAGAGGTTAAGCATATTAAGGTTAAGTGAAATAACCATGATGCTTTTAATGATTCATGGGAATCACCTACGTTAGAGAGAAGTGTGGTCGCTTCGAATGGAATTGTGGGGAGGCGCAATTTCCTAGAGCTCTCGTAGAACCAGGACCGTGATCCATGACCATAACGGACACAAGAATGAGGGGTTGACCAAACCAGGGAGAGTATTGTGTGAAGGCATATTGTCGTCTACACAAATGGGGGTCTGTTCAAAGTCATCGCGACTACAAACCGCTAGGAGGCTAAGTATGCTTCACAACGGAAGGTTCAAAGGGTAACACCTACCTATCCGGCAATACTCAACTGCTGAAACTTACTTCGAAGAATCGATTTCCATTCATGTGGAGGATTGTTGGAAAATTTGTTACGTGTGCGTTAGTAGGTTGTTATGACACAACAAATGCACACTAATAGACATTAATGAATGAGATATCGATGTGTGGTTGTGTGTATTTGAAAGAAAATACTATAGTGGTGCATCCCACATCGGTGGGATGGAAAACTTGTGTCTTGTGTTTTCCTCTATAAATAGAGAGTAAACTAAGTTGCAACACACACCAAACCTTACACACAACACAAGCATTGTTGCAAGGTTTTTCCAACTTCTTCTTCTACATTTCTGGTTTCTTTTATTCGAACCTTTTTCAGGTTTACGGTTAACTCTGGCAGTACTACTGCTCCGTCTGTTGTACCCTGGGAAACAACGAGTTCTCTTGGGAGACTCGAAATATTGTTTTAAGGGCCCCGTGTTCAACACGATCCTCGGCCAAACCGTTTACATTTTTTGTATTGTATTTGGTTTATTTCTTTGATTCTGTATTGTATTTCAGATTCTTGTATTGTATTGTATGAGTAATAAAACTGTTTGTTAATTTTCTGTTTATTTACTCAATTCACGAATTCGGTTCCTACATATACATGTATACATATTGTAACTATTCGATAGAAAAATTTTTAACTTTAACATATAAATAGCAGTATAATTTAAGATAAAATGTTATATGTTAGATATAAATTAGTTAGGGTGTTAAATGTTAAATAGGAGGTAAATGGTTAAAAAAATATTAGTCATTAAAAAAAAGTAACTAATATTATATTATTGAAATATAGATAAAAGTAACTACAAATAACATGTAGTTAGTATTAAACACCAAATATTTTAGATATATTCCAAGAAAAAAATATATAATAAAAAGTAAAGTTTGTGACTTATTTTTATGATATTTATAACAAAACTAGTTTGATCCTCTCGTTTTACGAGGGTTTATTCAAGTTTTTTTTAATCGTTTTGCTATTTTATGATGATTTATTTTATTTCTTAAAGTAGTTTTGTTTTAATTTAATACATATATATTAGTTTGTTATTATATTTTTTAGCGTTTGGGTATTTTCAATTGAGATGTGTAGGTTTTTTTAATTTTTAACGAACAAACATAAACGAACACGAACATGTTGATTTTTTTAAATAGAACATGAACACAAATATTTGTCTAATGAATAAGGGAACGCTGATGTAGTTGATGATGGTGGGTAGTATCGGAAGTTAACCGGCGATGGAGATGATAGACCAACAACAGCAACAGGGAACATGCAAAAGAGATAAATTAAATTAGGTTTAATGATGAAAGTGTTTACCAATAAATTAAATCTTATAACCCATTTGAGCACTATTAGGGTTTGGTAAGACCCATAACCTGGAAATTATTCTTTGATTATTAAGGGGTTATTTCACAAATAAATGAGATGTTATAACCCGTTTAAGGGTTATGCGGGTTTGATGAGACCCATGACCCACAAAAATTATTGTTTGATTATGTAAAAGTTTCACAAATAAATGAGATGTTATAACCCGTTTAAAGACTATCCGGGTTTGTTGAGACTCATACCCACGAATTCAGGTCAAATGCATGAGAAACCTCAATTTAGAAATCAAGCAATATGGTGGCCCTAGAGAATGAGGGAACAACCTAAGAGCGACACGTAGGATTTCATGATAGGCAATTATATAGATAGTTAGATAATATGGGAGAAATACGTGACACCGTTTTATTTTAAAAAAATCGTTATATTAAAAAGTACAAATGGACGTGAAGATGATTAAATGTCATTTTATAAGAATCAATACGATAAAACACCTTTTATACACTTATTAGTCAATTATAGATGTTATATATTATCCATCCATACATACATGTATATGTGTGTACGTATACATATATATATGTATGTATCACATCAAGTAGACAATAACTTTGGCCAAACGTGAGTTGTGAACTTGTGATGGGTTGTTGGATATGTCCCTCTTATTTGAGACCACAAGGCAACACCAATTTTTTCAATTTGTGTTACATTATGTCAACATGTATATAGGTTAAATAAGGTATAACTAATTCATATTCTCATATGTTATATATATGGTCGCTAATGAATCTTGATAATTCGGTTACCCAAAGTTCGAGATTAGAACCAAAAGCCCTATATCGGCTCTAAAACTTGACGAACGGGTTTGTAATGATTTGTAATAGGATTATTTTATTGTTGTTAATAAATTTATTTTATGTCCTTGCTGGTAATGATATTTGTCGTTAGAAAAGTAGTTATCCTAATAAGTAAATATAATTTGAGCATATGATCAACATGAGAAAGTTAACGAAGATGTGTATTTCATGTTCAATGAACAATATAAATTGATAAGATGTTATCTGAAAACGAAGTTCAAAAGTTTTATTAAATAATTTAAGATATAAACAGGGACAATGGTGGTTGTGAGAAGTGAGAACGACAAGGGGTTGAATTTCTTAACATTAAGGAATGTTGAGTCCTTTTTATAGAACATATTGAGTCAATTAGTTTTAATTGCAATTCATTTGTCAATCACACACATTAAAACTTAAATTTTGATGTTAATTGCAACAAATTGTGTGAATCAAACATTTAAAAAATTGAAACTCAACTTTTCCAGTACAATTGAATTTCGCAAATGAACACATGTCAAGAGGTATGCGCTATTATAATGTGAACGATCAATATACGCTATTGTGATTGTCTTAACAAGAAAGGTACTTGACAACATGTTGAAAGTTAGTGATGGAAAACTGATACTTGAAAACAATTCACATGTCTTACACATGATTCATAGGCTTAGATTTAGTCAAACATGTTTGGTTCATTTTTGATACAAAAATTCGTAAATATATTTAGCTAAATGGAACGGTCGTCTGGTATCCTTTTAACATGATGGGATCGTAGTTCACCCATTTTATAAATTATTTTTAGGTCATTTTATGTCAAAACTTATTTTGATTGAGTATTATTGTATGCCAAAATGATGTGAATCTGACACGTTTAACAAACGTATCGACTTCTCTTAGTAAGAGCTTTTGATACAGAGACGTATTTGGGGGGGAGCGAATACATCTTTTGCATCTCTTCAATCCCTTGGGTCTCTCTCATTTGGATCAACATCGTAATATCTTTTTCCATCTTTTCCCTGACAATTCCTAAACCGTTTCAACGAATCTTTCCCACCCTTTCATCCCAAGTAAATGTCGAACAAGTAATAAAGTAATACATAGAACAAATTGAATGGGAAGCTTCAGGATAGCGTCTTGATTTGGGAAACATTTTATTGCAAGAATCCGTATTTGAATCTTATAATATTCGATAAATCTAAATTCAAATTATTAGAAATTTCGAATACAAATTCGGACACTAATATCAAGTTTCCAAGATTTTCTAATATCTGGTTTTAAACACTCCTGCTGCCTGGTGGTATCTTAGTTTACATGTTCAACTACTGAATTTTGTATTTAATGCATACATTTAATTTTATATAATATTTACTTGTTTATAAAAGTACAATAAATTTTGAAATATGGATTTTTTGTATTGATGAGCATTTATGCCCATATCTAAGGATGAGGAATGGGGATGTGTTTGAGGACTATAAGATACCAAAATATAATTAAAACTTAGGTAATATTTTTATTTGAGTAGTGTTTAGTTGGTAAAGATATTATAAAGTAAAAGACTAGAATACCCCAATGTTGGCCCTATATGATTAGTTGCATTGAATTAATTTGGTGACTATCTTGTCATTTTTTAAATGGTTTTTGTTGAAAATTTGTCATCAGAATCAATGTCTATTTGTACTAAATGCAGTAGAGGTTGAACACTACATTAACTTAATAGTTAAACAAGTTGTGAAACTTATGTCCTTATTTAGGTAAAGAAATATATATATGATCAATTATCTCACCATGATAATAAAGTTAGTTTTTGTCCATAATGTTGTTGTTTAGCTTGTAAATGATTAAATATCTTATGTATTGTTTTTATTATCTTATGAATAGTTTATTAGACATCTTCCTAAATATGCATAGATCACGATAGTTTATTTACCGTGTGGAATGATAGACCAATAATTTCTAACAATGTCACAATTTGAATATGTAATGGTTTATCACTATTCGAATATGTGTTGGTCTATCACTTCTTATGCAATTATCTAGTCATAAATCAAATTAAGTATAAAAGCAATCAAAAACTTCATTTCAATAAAAATCCAACCAATTATAAACTCATTTCTTAGAGTTTTTTGTAATTTGGTAAGAATAAAAAACCATGAACATCAAACATACAAATTTAACAAAATAAAAAAAAACAAATTCAAATGCTAACTTTTACAATATATTTCTTATAAAAAATTACAAAAAGTATCATAAATCCATAATAAAATACTAACAAGATTATAAGAAACAGGAAAATTAAAATATTTGTTTACACTAGGTTAAAGAGATTATAGGTTCAAGTCACACAAACGACAAATTTGTTTTTATTGTTGCTATTATTGGAAATGGTTGTTAACCTTAGTTTTGTTTGTTAATTACTAATTTTGAAGTATTATATTATTGGTAATGGAGTCTTCCTAACCCCATTATTTGCATTTAAATATTGTTTTTCTCAGCTACTTTGTCCGAAAACAAGCATCTATCAAACACCAAAGTACATTCAATTACATACTACTTTAAATAATAATAAATATATCATAAAGTAAATTTTTTTAACGGCCAACTAAGTAACGCCGGGTACTCCGTACGCGGCCTCCATTGGCTAAAGGTAGCTCGAGCCGGCCACTAGTCCGGACAGACGGACCCTTAGCGGTGCACCTGTTGAAGGATTCACCGGATAAACCCGACCCCACGCCCGCCAAACGGCACGACAGCAAGGAGCCGGTAAAACCAGGTGAGATCAGGACTCGAACCCTGGCAAGCCAGGGTCATCCCTCATATCTTAACTATTTATTTTTGTTGATATATCACCTTAAACCGTTAAAACTAGTGATCAATTGAAGTTCCGGTTTCTAATCCTAGAAAGTAAGAAAAAAAAATTGTCCCCAAAAAATCAAGAGTTACCAATACTTTAAGTACACTGCTAATCGATATGATTATATAAAAAGTGTGCCTTATGTTCGATAAGTCGAATTTTGAGGACCTTAAAAGAAACCTTAAATATATTATTTTATGCAATGTCTGTTTTTAGTTTTATTAGAGTGCTTGATACTTTATTATACTTTCTTTAACGATGTTATAACTAGAAAAAAAAAAGATACAGCGCTAACTAGCAGGTAGATGCTAGCTACAAGATTGAAACTACACCATGATGCACAATCTATAAAGAACATATTTGATCTATTGTTCACCAAAGGAACAAGTTCATGTTGATCTTTTCCACCACTTTGAATGTCTAAACCAGTTTATTTCTGAACGTCTTCTCGCTTATACTGCTCTATATGCTCCAAATTGTTGTGAAG